>NC_134819.1:11161145-11183645 GCF_046742065.1 Oratosquilla oratoria
TGCCCTTTCAACAAAGACGGTGCGCTTTGCAATGACGAGTACATTGTACACAACTCAAACTTTGTCTCAAAGGCTTACTTTTCATATCCAAAATGGTGCAATAAAATCGCACATTTCAAAAGTACATAAGATGAATATTTCGCGGGAAGTTTTGAATAGTAATACTTCGATTTTAGCAAAGAACACCAATAAGAGTAAATTAAAATGTATGGAAGCTGTATTAATAAAGAATTACCTACCAGCAATTAATTTAATATTAAATATGTGTGGATCCCTGGAGCTGTCCGGGGCATCCCACGGGGCACCAAGAAGAAATTAAACCAAAGTACCTATCCTAGTTTTTGTACATACAAATATATACCAAGAATTTTTCCCCCTTACAAGGGAGGTAGCCAAAAAGGAAAAGGCATCAAATCATTCCCACCCATTCCATCCCTGAATACACTCCACAACCCTCCACCCTCCCTCTTATCTTAGCACCTCCCGGATGACGGGTCATCCCTGCACCTTGTCCACTGCCCTGGGTCAGAAGCAGTGTCGCGAGACACAGCACATCCACAGCAAGGCCGCTTCTTTAAATCGGCGACCCCCCCTCTCCATCCCCCCATTGCATAAAAGGAGAAGACGGGGAGAAATCCCTTCGGGCTGCATCAAATTTTGCTCACACTTACTACCTCACCCCCCATTCCACCTCATGTATCACAACATCATCCATATACAACCATTCTCCATTCACCCCTGTCTTCTGTCCTCTCCCATCCTTCCTCAACAGACATTCCCCTCTTCCCCAAAGCCCCCTTCACCCCATCCATCCACCTCATCCTAGGACGTCCCCTCATGTTCACTCCCTCCACATCTGCCTTCCATACCTCTTTTACTAGTCTTTCTTCACTCATTCTTTCCATGTGTCCAAACCATCCTAATATTCTTTCATCAACCCTATCTCCCAGCTCCTTTTCCACCCCTGTTCTCCTCCTCGCCTCCTCATTTCTCACTCTATCTAGCCTAGTAACCCCCATCATACTTCTCAAACACCTCATCTCAAACACATTCAAACTCCTTCTCTCTTCCTCTCTTATGTTCCATGTTTCTGCCCCATACAGTGCTGTTGGCACAATCACTCCTTCATACAATCTCCTCTTAGCATCCATTCCCAAATGTCTATTCCTCATTACACTCTTCAATCCACCAAGGCATTTACTCGCTTCTCTCAATCTACATTCTACCTCCACAATCACTCCACCTTTTCCTGCCACATTTGCACCCAAGTATCTAAAACTACCCACTTCCTCCAGTCGCTCTCCCTTAATGCTCACCTCCAGTCTACTGCCACTTTCACCCCTTATACATCTCATCACCTTACTTTTACCCACATTTATCTTTAGCTTTCTTCTATCACATACTCTCCCAAACTCTGCCACCAACTTCCTCAATCCCTTCTCCGATCCTGCCACAAGCGCAGTGTCGTCCGCAAACAACAGCTGGCTCACCTCCCACTTTTCTCCATTTTCTTTAACCATCTCCTATTTTTTTTGTACATTGTACATCATGATTTGTAGATTCAAAATAAAATTACCAGAAGATGCCTAAAGCATAGGCGAAACGTTGTAAGTAATGCATTTGTTTTTATTTCCAAAATCACTATGGTTTCATTTGGTGATATTGTGTTCTTCCTTCTTTCCACAGACAGGAAAGTAGCGAGAAGGATAGAAAGTTTAAGGAAGAAGATTTCCAGTGCTGAGTATGCTGTATTATTTAATAGAAAATATATATATATATATATATATATATATATATATATATATATATATATATATATATATATTGTGATGTCCTTAGCATAAGTAGAATCCTGTTGCTGTGCTGTTTAACGCCTTTGTGTGAATAAAATCTCCTGTTTGTATTTTTAAGGCACCCCTTGCGTGAATATGTGTTGTGTGTTATCATTAATATATGTTACAAATGTATTTCATAAAATGTATGTAATAAAGTAAACAATTGTAGAATACTCGTCTGTTTTAGGGCATGCTTCGAAAACACGTTCTGTCATGACGCCAAGCTCAGAAAAACGTTACATAACTTGGCGCGAAAACATATTCTTCGTTCCCATTGGTTGAAGATGTCTAAACTACCTACTTTAGATACTTTTCGACATACTGGAAACGTAATCACCGATTCCCAGGCTATATAAGAGCAAGCAGAGAGCTACAGCGGAAGAGAAGCATAGAGAAACAGAACGGGAAGATAACCAGAGAGAGAACCAGAGAAGAGAGGAGACAAGAAAAGAAGCAGACGCCCACGGGCCATCTCAATACACGTAGAAGTTTTCTACATTCGTCGATTAAGGCAACCCAACTAAACAAGTCCTTTGGACCTCAAGTACTCGTATCGAACCCGTAGATTGGTAATATCCACGCGAAGTGCAAAACCTTCGTTTTTTTCCAAATTGTTTTGAGCATCTCCAGACTACTGCTGGACTAAGTGCGAACCTACAAACTCCCCCTGTTTTTTCTCGACTACGAAACATCGACAAATTTCCTACGTGTTCCCGACTACCAGAAGATTCTCTTACCAGAAGTTATCGTGCATCAACCTCTCCTCAAACAGCTCGTTTGTTCCCGAGACTTGAAGATCGAACCAGAAGACTTTCCGTTGGTGCTACTTCTAGCAACCAGAATCAAGACTCGTCTACACCATAATCAGGACTTCGTTTCTTCAACCTGTTCTTAAGTGCTGCATACAAGCGCAAACCTAGCTACTCTACCTGGTAATTAAGTATTCATTTATGATTCATGAAACATATATGTTCAATATTTTATGATTAATGTATATTCCTACTTTTTCTTATTCTTTGTCCATTTATGTTGCTTGTGTCTACTTTACTATTGTAAATAACAATTAATTTTAACGAAGAGTTGAATCATCCTGCATCAAGATTCTGTCACTCGCCCGAGCTGCGCACGGCCTCATTTTATTCTATTTTGTTTAATTTTATTTTATTCTCTTTCTCTCTTTTTTCGTGTGGCGACTAGCCTGGCCCATAGGTGGCCCGTGACACACACAACACGCACACACACACATATATATGTGTGTGTGTGTGTGTGTGTGTGTGTGTGTGTGTGTGTGTGTGTGTGTGTGTGTGTGTGTGTGTGTGTGTGTGTGTGTGTGTGTGTGTGTGTGTGTGTGTGTGGTTAATAGTTTATATTTAATAAAATTGCTAGTTGTAAAATAAAGCAAATTATATGTGTAAATTTAAGATAATGAAATTGATTAATTTTGATTAGCTTGCCTAAATTACACAGCAGAATGGTTGACATACTTGATTATTTATAATTAAACTATTCTTCGTTTTTGGGATAAAAACTTGTTATGACATCATCATAGTAAGAGTCTCTCTGATTAACTTAAGTCAGCAAGTTCTTTTCAATGTAGAGCAAACTGAGGCTGCTCAGCCTCTATTGTCTTTGTGTTCCACAGTTGCATGAATTTATTCTCCTTAGGGCAGAAAATTAACCCTCGGCTGAAACTGTTTTGCTTGGTATGGTTCAAATTAATTTAGCCAACCGGAATGCTTCTTTGAAACCAGAATGAAATCCTGTTTTGCTTTTTACTTTTTACCATAAATTCCACTAATCCATCCATATTTTTGTCTCCAAGTTCAGTCTTCAAGTGAATGTCGGAGGTCAGAGTTCGTGACTTAGGTTGCACTCATTCTTTACTTCTGACTGACTTAATAACATTTGGTTTCATAATAGATGATATATTATAAATTCTGCAAGCCTTAACTATGTCCATATAATGAATGGCAGGCACTTTATGCCTTCTAGCCAACATTAAAATTCAGCAGCAAAAACGAACTCAAGTAGTGTGCGTTCGTCGATCCGCACACCTAAGGCCTATATTTTCAACAGTTTCCCCTCACATTCTATGCCACATAATGATACAATTAACTATTAAGTGTCCAGTGCTTCTACAGAACACCTATAGGACTGCAAACAATATGAAAAATATCGTTTTTCATTTACTGCTGAATTTATTTATAACGATCATGCATTTCTCTCTCTGGCTGAAGGTGTACGGAATACGTCTATCACACCCTGAATATACGCCCCTGTTATGAACGTTAAGAGTGACTAATCTTATCATCAATCATTGGAAAAGAAAACAAGTATTATAAATTCTATATTTCTACATCTGGCTCCATAGAGTCTCCTACCTCAAGCCCCATAAGCTGGACGGCCTTTTCTGGCGCCAGGATGATCCATACGACGAAGACGCGGAAGGGGAGAAGGCACACGAAGAACACAGTAACCACAGCCGCCAGCATAGCCACCACCTGCAGAAGAGGCGCAGGGAAGCTGAGAGGAAGAGTGAGGACACGTTTATACAGGAAAAAAGAAATAATAAAAATGTCTCCCGTTATCGAGAATGACGTTGCTCGGCGCCTTATGGATGTCACTACTGTTTCACAAAAGTCCAAGAAATTTGGGTGGTGTAACCGATCCTCGAAATCAATATAACTATATATATATATTCCATATTATAAGTTATACGCACACATGACACGGACCGGATATTTCACAAGCCTTTAGCGCCAATCTCTTTCTTCCTAGACTATATTAGTCACAAGGCACCTCAAGCTCACTAAGAATTTCAACGCCGATCATATGAAGAACACATGATGAAGAATTTAAGCCATTGAATTTCCGGCCTGGACTTTACCTATTATATATTACACATTCAATATATGAAAACATCATATACAGCTGACCACACACCAGGAACAACACGGTCTCCACCCATTTCTCTGATATATATATATATATATATATATATATATATATATATATATATATATATATATATATATATATATATCATAATACATGAACGTGTCCAAAGCCTTCTCCACTAGACATACCGACATGAAGCCTTTCTTCGCTCAATTCAAATACACCGAACAAGCCCCCTCCTTCTTCTAGCAACTCTTCAAAAAATTCACCTCCCACTCAAAGCACCACGAAAACACAAAACCTTATCAACGTACTCAAGCATGAGACAACATTACCTCTCTTCAACGGCAAGAACATTCTTGTACACAATTTCCTCTATGAGGTTGAATCAAAGATAACACGAAGAAAC
Organism: Oratosquilla oratoria; assembly: GCF_046742065.1. Classification (NCBI taxonomy): domain Eukaryota; kingdom Metazoa; phylum Arthropoda; class Malacostraca; order Stomatopoda; family Squillidae; genus Oratosquilla; species Oratosquilla oratoria. The sequence continues at coordinate 11,166,288 of NC_134819.1, forward strand.
GCCACAGACGACAAGACTAAGATATCCATCTTAACATCCAAAATAGATAAGAATAACACATTAGCTGGTGACGTCATTCAGTCTGATACATTTGAGGAAACCTACAACTATCAGGAATTTGTAAAACACTTTAAAAGCTCATTTGCTGCATTTGAACCACTTGGAGCACTTCCCACTCCCACTATTCTTTGACAAAAAATTACAATTATGGCCAACACACAGCACAAAAGAAAAAGCTGTCAAAATAGCTTCAACATTTAAAAGTGAACTCAGAGAAAGCCTCAGAAATTCAGACTGGGTCTCAGACAACAAAATATTATTAGAACACGTAGTTTCACTCATGGCATACTTTCGACTACTCTCCCAATTACACCCAGACACACTCCAAAAAGCTATCACAATTCCATTCACACCAGGTATCACACTAGGCGAATTCTCCAGGAAATTCCCTGGCACGGACAAAGCTATCACTCAGATACAGAGACAGTCGGTACCCATCGCACTAAACCACACGATAGCCCAAGTCACATGGTCCCCCTCACATCACACGATATCAAGACATACATATCGCACGTGATATCGCTCACACCAACGCTCTCCTTCAAAGCCACAAATGTTCTGTACATACTACCACAAATCAGGACACCTCGTTAACACGTGTTACCACAGGTATCCGTCACAACCAGACAAACATTGCGATCATCACGGTACATGTTTTCACACGATTAGTCGTTGCCGTGTGCTGCTAGCACGGAGGTAACACAAACAATAATCCCCAGCTCGCTCTTCTCCTAGACATTTACGTAACACATCTTCTGTTAGGCATTCACGTAACACCTCTCCTGCAAGGCATTCACGTAGCACATCTCCTTTGTGACTACAGAATACAAAGACTCAGTGCACACCAAGAACAGTTAATTCATACCCAGATATTCAGCCATGAACTCTACTGATACATACCCTGGATATCCCAAACCTATCTTCCCATTCCTTAATTTTCAATACTACCTCTAGCAACACCAAAGTGACAATCTTTCTCGACACGGGTCCCCCAGTTAACATCATGTCAGTACATAGTTTCAACAAATTTTTCACTGAAACAACACGTGTCACCATTTTGGACCCCCTCCCTCCCCGACGTCACCCTCTGCAGTGTCAATGATGTATCATTAGCTATCATTAGCTTCAAAGATGAGTGCTCTTCCATTTCAGTTACTACCTACGTAGTTGGTGTTTATTTTCCTGTTGATATCTTCATAGGCTTAACATTGATGAAGCAACATAACATAACCATTTACCCTGATCAACATGCCATCATTTATGCAAACCATTTCTTCCCTGCATTGCCATCAGCAACTTCCCACGAAGTCACCACATCAACGTGGCCGAGCAGGCGGAACATGATTTAACGTCAGTTAACGCTACCACTCCCCCACTCAAATTCACTCTGCTTCATCACATGAGGATGTACCAGCTGCTAACACAAATGGCACCGACACCCAAACACCTCCCCACGACTCTTAACTCTGCTATCTTAATGACAGTTGTGGACTTGCATTCCTAACGTGACAGATGCATTAATTCCTCACGCATGTCCAAATTAGCAAAACTAAGGACAAAACGTCCAGTAAATAGCAATGATCACTCAGATCAACCACACACACACCCCGACACTCTTCCCTAAATTCTCTGGGCCCTATTGTATCATTAGACATGAGTCAATGAACAAAGTTAAAGCACTCAGTTTGCATGATCTTACGGAGACCGTCTTGTACAAAGATCATATCAAAAAAGTCCCCCGTGGCCTTGACACAGAGACTGTTCCTTCACAAAATCACACTATCCCTGCAATAGAGGACCATCACCAATGCCCTCAACCAAAACCTAAACACACACACACACACACACACACACACACACACACACACACACACACACACACACACACACACACACATATATATATATATATATATATATATATATATATATATATATATATATATATATATATATACATACATATACCAAAGGATTCTTCCCCTTACAAGGGAGGTAGCCAAAAAGAAAAAGGCACAAAAACCATTTCCACCCATTCCACCCCCAAACACACTCCAATCCCCTCCACCCTCTACCCTCCCTCTTATCTTGACACCTCCTGGATGACGGGTCATCCCTGTATTTTGTCTACTGTATCTTGTACCCGTATATATATATATATATATATATATATATATATATATATATATCCGTATGTGTATTCACCTCGGATCTGCTGCAGTCTCGTTCGAGACAGCCAGACACCACCCTACGGCAGTGAGCTCAGAGCTCATTATTTGCCGATCTCTGGGTAGGTCTGAGACCACTCACACACCACACACCGGGACAGCAAGGTCACAACTCCTTGACTAACATCCCGTACCTACTCACTGCTAGGTGAACAGGGGTTACACGTGAAAGGAGACAAACCCAACTTATCTCCGCCCGGCCGGGGAATCGAACCCCGGTTCTCTGGCTTGTAAGGCCAGTGATTTACCAATCCGCCACCGAGCCGTGTGTGTGTGTGTGTGTGTGTGTGTGTGTGTGTGTGTGTGTGTGTGTGTGTGTGTGTGTGTGTGTGTGTGTGTGTGTGTGTGTGTGTGTGTGCGTGTGTGTGTGATAAAACCGTTTGGAAAATAAAATGAAAGGTGACCGAACATTTTCGTCTATTTAAGACATTTTCAAAGGTACCTTTGAAAAGGTCTTAAATAGACGAAAACGAAAATGACAGAGGCGAGATATTAGTAAATTTTGCAGAGAACTACAATATGAGGATAATGAATACCTTCTTTCAAAAGCGTGTAGGTCGTAAATGGACGTGGAGAAGTCCAAATGGAACAACAAAGAACGAAACAGACTTGATATTAGGAGATGAGAGCAAAAGCGTTAGCAATGTTACGGTAATAAATAAAGTCAACATAGGTAGTGACCATAGAATGGTAGGTTGCACATCTAAATTCAACTTCAGAGCCGAGAGAAATAAACTAGTCTTAAAAAAGAAAATAAGCCTTGCAAAGGTTAAGGATAATAATAAGAAATTTCAGTTAGAAATTAAAAATAGATTCGAGGCTATAAGAACTAACGAGGACAGCGTGGAAGTTATTAATTTGAATTTAGTGAATATCAAGGAATCAGCAGAGAAAGTAGGAAGTACAAAAAACATTAGAGAGAAGAAATACTCCAAAGCTACAAATGACCTAATTAAAAGAAGAAGGAACATGCAGATTAAAAGCAGGAGAGACGAAATAGAAAAAGTAGAACTAAACAAGCTTATCAACAAAAGGCAGAGATTAGAGAAAAGAAAGAGAAACATGGATGAAATAGAGAATACTATTCGGAAAGGTAAAAGTATTAAAGTGACCGAGCGCAGACATGCTTTAGGAAGACAGCAAATAATATGTTTGAAAGATAGAAATGGAGAAATAATCATATGTAGAGACAAAATGGTAAAAAGAGTAGAAGAATTTTACCAAGAGCTTTACTCGTCGAAGACCGTAGTTGAGTCAGTAAATTCATGTGTAGACGTTAGTAGTGTACCAGAGATTACAAATGAAGAAGTAGAGTTTGCTCTAAAAACGTGGAAAAGCACCAGGGGAAGATGGTATATCAATAGATCTGTTGAAAGACGCAGGTAAAATAGTTCATATTAAATTAGCTGAGTTGTACACCCAGTGCTTACGTCAAGAAAGCGTTCCTGATGCGTGGTGCAATGCTATAGTGATTTTGCTTCATAAAAAACGAGACCAGAAGGACCTTAGTAACTATCGACTAATTAGTTTGTTATCAAATGTATATAAAGTATTCTACAAGATCCTTACAAATAGACTAAATAAGTTTTAGATGGAAACCAACCGAGAGAACAGGCAGGCTTTAGAAGCGGATATTCAACTCTAGACCATTTGCAGGCGATAAACCAACTAATCGAAAAAACAACAGAATACAATATACTTCTGTGTTTAGCTTTTGTAGATTACGAGAAGGGCTTTGGCTCGGTAGAACAAATAGCAATACTAAACTCACTACGCAAATAGGGTACAAATGAACAGATTGTAAGAGTTTTAGGAAAGATTTATGAGAAAGGTACCGCTATAATTCGACTACATAAAGATACAGAAAAAATAAAGGTCGAGAAAGAAGTACGGCAAGGCGACACAATTTCACCCAAACTATTTACAGCTTGTTTAGAAGATATTTTTAGAAGGTTGAGTTGGGAAAAGAAAGGTTTGAAGATTAATGGCGAATATTTAAACCACCTAAGATTTGCGGATGACATCATTCTTATTTCAGAAAGAGCAGAAGACTTGCAGAATATGTTGAGCGATCTAAACAAAAAAAGTCTCAAAGTAGGCTTAAAAATGAATAAGAGCAAAACCAAAGTAATCTTCAACACGAAAGTTCAAAGTAAAGAGATTGTAATTGATGATGAGAGTCTAGAGGAAGTTGAAGAGTATAATCATATAGGCCAGATGGTGAAAGTGACGAAAGATCATGATAATGAAATAAAAAGACGTATTACAATTGGTTGGAAAGTGTTTGGTAAGTATAATAAAATCCTGAGAGGCTCTCTACGTAAAGTTTACAATCAATGCATTCTACCAGCAATAATTTACGGGTGTGAGACTTGGAAGCTGACGAAGGCGATGGAAACAAAGCTAAGGACTGCACAGATGAGAATGGAGAGATCAATGATGGGAATAACACTGAGAGACCGAAAGAGAGCAAGTTGGGTGAGAGAGCAGACTAGAGTGAAAGATATCGTAGAGGCAGTAAAAAAGAGGAAGTGCAATTGGGCAGGTAAGTTGGTGCGAACAACTGATGAGCGATGGAGCAGGTGTGTTACTGAATGGACGCCGCGAGATAGGAAGCGTGGAAGAGAGAGACCAGACAGAAGGTGGAGAGAGGAGATCGAGAAGTTTACAGGAGTGACGTGGCAGAGGATGGCACGGTCGTGTAATTCACGGAATGCTATGAAGGAGGCCTTTGTTCAGCAGTGGGCTCTGGATGGCTGATTTTATTGATGTGTGTGTGTGTGTGTGTGTGTGTGTGTGTGTGTGTGTGTGTGTGTGTGTGTGTGTGTGTGTGTGTGTGTGTGTGTGTGTGTGTGTGTGTGTGTGTGTGCGCGCGCGCGTTGTGTGTGTGTGTGTGTGTGTGTGTGTGTGTGTGTGTGTGTGTGTGTGTGTGTGTGTGTGTGTGTGTGTGTGTGTGTGTGTGTGTGTGTGTGTGTGTGTGTGTGCACATAAATATATTTATATATGTATCTAATAACATACAAAAATAAAGACCCAATAAAACAGAGAAATCAACCGATTTTTTTTGCCTTTGGTGGGCGAACCCATTACCAAAAGGCGACACCCCCATAAGGCCAAGGGTCCACGGCGAAGGCGTGGCCGGCGTGACGTCACGGCAACGGGGACAACTGATTGGCCGAGAGTGGTGCCGTCACGGCAACGGAGACGACTGATTGGCCGAGAGTGGTGACGCCTCTCAATCCTCATCGTTTTCGGCCAATAATTCGTCTGCCTTGCCGTGACGTCACCACTCTCGGCCAATCAGTCGTCTCCGTTGTTGTGACGTCACCACTTTCGGCCAATCAGTAGTCCCCGTTACCGTGACGTCACACCGGCCACGGCTTCGCCGTGGGTGCTTGGCCTTATGGGGGTGTCGCCTTTGGTATGGGTTCGCCCACCAAAGGCAAAAAAACCGGTTGATTTCTCTGTTTTATTGAGTCTTTATTTTTGTATGCATTTCTCTTTCAAAATTATTCTGAAATGACGTCAGTGGTGACTATACAATATCGACTACCGTTACGATGCCAAGAGACGAAACGGCGAAGAAGCGTAGACTACATTATATCGAAATGTATAATATGTAACAACAGGCCATGAATTCATGGGATGGCTCCTTTGGGGGCCCCCGTGGTTCCTGTGTGGGCCCCTGCAGCTCTTCTGGTGGCCCCGCGCCTCCTCTGGGGCCCCGCGGCTCTTCTGGGAGCCCCCGCTAGTCCTTTGGGGCCCCTGGCGATGCTCCGGGGGCCCCCGCCGCATATATGCGAGCGAAGCGAGGAAGCGCCGTAGGCCAAGCAACCAGGCGTAGCCAGGTGCGGCGAAGCCGCTGCTTGTATCAATAAATAGATAAATAAGTAACTAAATAAACTAATGCCCGGTAAATATAAGCTATGAATATTCTAAATGTGATCAATTATCACCAGTGAAGATACAAGGTTAAGGGAAAGGTGATGTCATGTGATAACCTAGGTCAGCCTGCGCCCAAGCAACCTTCTCTGTGAATGTGTATAGAAGCTGTCTGCTTTGACTGAAGATGTAGCACATGGATAATATTTCTGCCTTCAATTTGTTTTTCACCATTATTAACAGTAATTATGTCTCGAGTTTCGTTGACTGGAAATCCGCTACCATACGATGGCTGCCAGTTTTCCTCGAGCCTTCACATAGAGCTCTCTGGGAATAATCTAAGCATTCTATGTTTTATTACTGTATAACAGTTTCTATATTATCAACTGAAAATAGAAAAAGGTGGGGGAAAGTTGCCACATGTCAATTCTCCATATATAAGAAAAATACACCGTTGAAGTTATAGATTGATCTGGGGTCCAGTCCGGAAACCAAGTGCTGGAGAGGAGCAGTTGCCGCTTACCAACTCTACATATGTGAACATGTAGAATAAATACAGTTAAGGTTGAAACCTACCAAAATAACTAGATATTACTTATCTGATGATTTTTTGTGAAATAATGCCCAGTTTCTTCATATTCCACCATAATCGCTTGCAAAGCTCATGATCATGAAGTGTTCTATATGTTAGGTCAGATTAGGTTAGGTTACGTTAGGTACGGTTGGGTTAAATTAGGTTAGGTTAGGATAGGATATATCTTAACATTTTATACTATAACCACTTTCAATATTGAGGGTTTTCAAGATGGCGGTCAATACCTTATTAAACAAGGCAGTTTGGCAAAAAACCATCACAGTTTTGGAAACCTGAGTAAAATTTACAACCGTTTGCCGGTTTTCAGTAGGTTTCGCTCGGATCTGGTCGGTTTCGACGAAGCGTCTGTTCTTTTTGAGGAGGCTTCAGCTCAGGCAGAAATAATGAATGAGAGTTTACATTCAGTCTTCACAAAATGGCGTTTTTTAGAGTAAAGAATGGTGGCCAAAAATTTGGATTTAGAAGACTAAGCTACTTCCTTTATATGGGGAAAAAACTCTCAGCATGTACATAGATAGCTCCCAAAAGCCTTTTTTATTGTAAACTACGCTATTTTTTGGCAGAATTCTTAAAGAATCTTTTTTTTTTTTATTTACTTACTAGTCTTGAATTATCACCATAACCTCGTCATTGGTAAATTTTGCTTTTATCGCATTTTTTTTCTAGCACGCAACTCTTTTGTGCTTACATTTAGCGGCTATAGTAGTAGTAGCAGTAGTAGTGGTAGTAGTAGATAAAAGGGTCGACCACAGTCATTGGCGGGAGAGGGGCCAATGAACTGTGTCTGTGGGAGACAGACCCTGCTGCTTCCACCACACAGTTCCAGTAGTAGTAGTAGTAGTAGTAGTAGTAGTAGTAATAGTAGTAGTAGTGGTGGTGGTGGTGGTGGTGGTGGTGGTGGTGGTGGTGGTGGTGGTGGTGGTGGTGGTGGTGGTGGTGGTGGTGGTGGTGGTGGTGGTGGTGGTGGTGGTGGTGGTGGTGGTGGTGCTGGTGGTGGTGGTGGTGGTGGTGTAAATGCCTTGGCTTCGGCGACCCCTAGTCCGTTTTGGATTTCGCTTCGTTTAATTTTGGACTTTGGTTGTCCTGTGTTTCCAGAAGTTATATATTATTTGTCGGTTGTCTTCCAGGTTTTCTGTTTTAGTATTGAGCATTAATAGTTTCTTGAGGATCACGTCTTTGTTTTCTGGGTAGGGTTGTTGGAGCAGTTAGTAGTTGTGGTAGTTAGTAAGGATATTGTTATTGGCTAAAGCTCCATGACATAAGATTTAAGGTTGCAAACTAGTTACAATCTCCACAACCTTGTAAGTTACAATCAGTTTAGGGTATTCACTGCCAGTTACAGCTAACCTTACTGACGGCATAATGGCATTCTGTAGTAGAAATATCTACACATGGTCATGATGATTCAACTTCATGAATTAATCTGTATAAATGCATTTTCAAGTGCAAGTATATTTCGTCAATAACTATCGCGCCCCCAGTTGGCAGTGCTTGACAATTGCTTTTGAAGTCAGAACTCCCGCTGCTTCCGACTAGAAGGGCATATGTTCCTTGCCTCTGGGAGCCCAAACGTGGTAGAAACTGTAGATCGTGGCTCTACACATTTTGTACCCGAGGAATGAAGAAACTTGTATGGTCAAGTGCAAGGCAAACAAGGTTCTTGAGTAAGCATCTGTTGTTTTCCTGTTGATAATTTATTTTTTGTTGACTTTTCGCCTCTATATTATATTTGTTATATCTCATGATATTTATATACATTTTAGGTAGTTTTCTTATTTATAGTTCTATTGTTTGTCTGAAAGGTTTTTAATTTCTTTTATCATTTTCCCTTCTCATATTTCACTCTTGCATGATCAACTCTCCTCTATATTCTATCCTTTCATATGGTGTCAATATTCAATTTCTTTTCTCGATGTTTCATGTGTTTGGAGGCTGCTGAACAGGCAGATTATAGTGTTTGGACTCCTCTCTTTCTACCTGTTTTGTTTCTTATATACAAAAGGGAAAAACAAGGGGACCTAGTACTGTAGGAGAGAGGCCAAACGCAGAGTATGGGATCCAATATATTTGACGTTTCGCCCAGCAGGGCTTCTTCAGGGGACCCAGTACATTTCCTCAGAAATGTAGAAGGGGGTAATGAATACCACTAGAGGCAAAAGATAATTTTAGGAAGAGATATGATGATTACAGTGAAAAAGAAAGAAATGACAAGTAAAAGGGAAATTTGAAAAAGAGAAGAGAAATAGCAATCAAGAGAGAAAAGTGAAGTAAAGAAATTTATAACTCATCCACCCCCAAGAAGGGAAAATAAAACACAAAGACACGCGATCGCTTCACATAACATGGACTGTGTGTACCTCAATCCAGAAAAGCATTTTTAATAAAGTATCCCACAAGTATCTTATATGGAAATTGGAGCACATTGGCGGGAAGACACATGAGAAAAGTAGTAAAGAATAAAATGGAGAGTAGTGACGAGTGGACCACAAAGTTCTGAAAATGAGCAATGACTGGAAAAGACAATCTTTAAACTAATTCTTGGAAAGCGAATGCATTACAAAAAGGAAAATAGGAGAAACAGTGTTGATAAATACAACATGTTACATGACAGATATATCAGCAGGATTGTGGACGGGACATACACTGCAGAAGATTAAAGTGGCTTTTCACTTTATGGGTGAAGAAATTATGAAAAACCTCAGAGAAACCCTAACCACTCTAAGACTGGAATATGCGTCAGTGGGTCCCAGCGCAGTAAAGGATAGGAAAAGATCGGAAAAAATCGGAAAAAATCGGAAAACTACACATGGCAGCAACCAAACTGGTTTCCAGTTGACACATATTATGAGGAGAGATTAAAAACACTGGATCTGCTATATTTTAAAGATTAATAAGATTGACAGGAGAGACCTGTTTATTAGGGGTAACTGGGCTTTAAGAGGTTAGGAGAACAAATCAAGAAAGACTACATGTTTAAAAGATGTGAAGATATACAGTTTTCTATATGAATGCATAACTACATAAAATAGCTTAGGTGACATAGCCCAAGTTAGAACAATATAGTAGAGAAGAAAAAGGAGGAAAGGGAAGTGAATTGGGGAGGATTGAGGGGAACGGGAGTAGTAGTGAGGAAGGGAGGGGAGAGTGGCATAGGAGGGGAGAGAGTGGAAAGGAGGGGAGAGGGGGAAAGGAGGGGAGAGGGGGAAAGGAGGGGAGAGGGGGAAAAGGAGGGGAGAGTGGGGAAAGGAGGGAAGAGGGAAGTAGAGAGAAGGGAGCAAAGGAGAGGGGAGGGAAGCGGAGGAGAGGTGAGGAGAGGGGTGGAGCGGAGAAGAGCGAGTGAAGGGGAGGAGAGGGGTGGAGGGGAGGAGAGGGAGTGGAGGAGAGGGGATGGAGGGAAGGAGAGAGGTGAAGTGGATGAGAGGGGGTAGAAATTGGGAGTATAGACAAAGCTGGATGATACAATGACAAATTTGAGAGTACACGTTACAATTAGGTACATATGGTCACGGTCAGACTCAAACTTGCACATTTGTTATGTTAATCCGAATACTCAGATTTTGAAACAATTCATAGTTAATTTTTGGAATACTAAGAAATAAATGTAGGATGTCATGAGTACATTTTTTCTTTTGACTTTCATCTACATTAGTACACTCAAGTACATGTACAAGCATACACACAGGCATGCACGTACACACTCACGAACATACAAAAGACCAACCTGTTTCCGGGATTTCCAAAGGGGTGATTCAATGTTCCTGCTTGTTCTCCGTCGATAGGCGATCAGTCTAGCGACGATAAGCGAGTAGAGAACTAGCAGGAGAACAAGGGGCAACACGAAGAAAACGCCGATGGACCCCAGGTAGTAGTTCTTCTGCCATTCCTTATTTACAGGCGTCAGGCAAATGTATACCACAGAACCATCGAAGTACTTATATGTCGACAGCTGAGAGAGCCACAACATGGGCCTGAAGGGAAAATCAAAAGACAAAGAGAGTGTTAACAGATAAATGGATACATAAGTAGACAGACAGGTAGATAAACACACACAGATGCATAGACAGATAGATATATATTGATGGTTGGGTAGCTAGAATACACACACACACACACACATACATACACACACACACACACACACACACACATATATATATATATATATATATATATATATATATATGTATATATATATATATATATATATATATATATATATATTTATATGTATATATATAAATATATATATATATATATATATATACCACTTTACCCAAGTTCTACGGCTTACCAAAAGTCTAAAAAACACCATCCCTCTTCGACCCATAGTAGCCTTCAGAGGTTCACCGACTTATCATCTCGCTTAATTCCTGGCAAAACATTTTAGACCACTAGTTGACCATTCACCACATATGCTACAGAAATCAGTCGGCTTCATTATTAGAATTAAAGGACTCAATTTTAGTAGAATTGTCATGGTTTCCTTTCATATTCAATCCATGTTTACTTTTATTCCATACAAATTGGCAAAAGGATCGCTGAGATTGGCCATGGAGGAGAACCCGGGATTCGTGAACAATCTTTCTCTGTGCTTAAAATCAACCTACTTTGGTTTCAGAGATCACACCTACCACTAACGCAGAGACACCATGGGCTCGCCTACTTCAATAGTAGGGGCTGAAGTAGTAATGCAACGTCTTGAGCAACAACTACTAAAGACAGCCCCTTCTCTCAGCTTTGGATTTGGTACATTGATGATGCTTTCACCATACTGCACGGCAAAAATATAGTACTTTTTCAATTGCATCAATAGTATTGAGCCGGACATTCAATTTTCGATGAAATTGGAGACAAATTATCAACTTCTGTTCTTAGATGTCAACATTAAACGTGTAGGAGGTACCCTTGTGACAAGTGTTTACAGGAAACCCACTCCTGGACCACGGCAGCCACAAGACTGCCACTAGACGAGTGTGATCAGGATACTTTGGAACAAAGCAGATAAAATGTGTTCCACGGTGGATGCAAAGAAGGAAGAGAGGAAGCACCCAAGACAAAATTTTCGAGACAATGGATACCCTCGCAGAACCGTACGCAATTGAAAAAAATACGACGCACCAAAACACAAGAACGAGGTCCACGCACGATACACAGTCACAGTCCTTTGCATTAAAGGCGCTTCTGAAGTCACTGTCAGAGTGCTACGCGATAACGGAATACAGATGGCCCACAAACCCTGTATCACTCTACACAGAAACCTCACTAAAGTTAAAGACATAGAACACCACACACAGCAAGCCGGAGCAACTTACCGCATAGGCTGCCCTGATTGAGACACAGGTACATAGGGAAAACGCAGAAGAAACTAGCTACAAGGATAGTAGAACACCAATGAGCAGTGATAAGAGAACACCCGAAATCTGCCCTACACAAGCACACATCAGATCACCAATATACCATCAACTGGAGCGAAGCCAAGATAATACACAAAGACAATTTCCAAAAGAAAATACTATTTTTAGAAGCATGAGAGACCAACGACAGTTGCATAAATGGGAGCATGAACCTCATATTACCTTAAAGATATCTAGTATTTTTTATTTATTTTTTATTTCAACAATGTGTTGTAGTCCCCCCTCCTTTTTTTTTTTTTTTTTTTTTTTTTTTTTTTTATCAAGAAGGTTCTTTTCCGGGTTCCTTTCCATTTTGCATTTGACATCCTATTCTCAATGATCACTTGGTACCCACTCTTCCAGTTCCCCATCAGACACCATTTTTTTTTTTTTTTTAATTCAACACTTTTCTATGTTCACGTGTCACTATGTTCTTTTTATTTCATCAAAGTCTTTTATTTGATTTCAGTCTCTCATGTCCAGGTCTCAGTTACAGTTTCGCTTCCCGTTTTATTTAGGCTTTTGATGACAATTGTTCCCAAGGGTTATGACACGCCCAGTTCCTTACCAGCCAACAGACACTTTCATTTTTCAGTTACAGCATTATTTTTCCTCGTCCAATTAATTGAAATTCCGATGTTTGTGCTGTTCACATTGTTCTTCTGTGTAAATTTATTCCATACATGTTCACATGATAGTTACCTATATGTACGCATGATCATTTCTCCCTTCACATGGGACACTTGGTCGGCCATCTTGGTCTGGTTGGGCGGTCATTCTCCCTCCCTCCCTCCCTCCCCCTTGTGTTTCTTGAGTTTCCCATATTACCTTTTGGTTTCACTTTTGTTATTGTTTTTGTCTCACTCATAATGTATTTCTTTGTGTTTGAGCATGATTATCGGAGCGAGGACTCCATTTAGTTGTTTTTTTCTCAGTTGCATCATGGACCACATAAAAAAAAAAAACAAGTTCACTGTATGTAACCCATTATACCCCTGAAGACGATTCCTGAGTTGGAATCGAAACGTCGGGTCTAATAAGCCCTTCAAATAGAATCTGGTACTGTAATCACGCGAGCCTTGGTTCAAATCCGGGGACGACAGTCGGAATTATTTTATTGACTACATCGTCACTAGTGATTCTATTCAGGTATGAGTACGACATTACGTCCTCAAAGGAAACGTACCAGCTTAACCACGAAGCTACGTGAGTTGTTAGTTCTTCGTAAAAATGAGTACGGACGGCAGTTTGCAATCGATTTAATTCCTCGGGAGTAGATTCATTCCCAGGTTGAAGAATTTTACACAACCGATAGTCTAGTGGTAGAGTGTATTTACCTAGTTGTATTATACGGGAAGGGAGCTATGCTCGTATGCCCCGTCTTTGTATCTCTCAGCATCAAGTTTTTTTCTTAAAATCTTGAATAGTGTTTGCACACATTGTTTCTTTGTCCAATTTGTTCCAAGAAGCTATATTTTTTTCAGATCTCGTCTGTAATTATCTTTTTTTAGTTTCTTTTCGTGTCCTCTTGTTTTTCCATTGTCCCATTGCAATAAGTCATTCTTATCTAAGATTTCCATTTCTTTCATAATTCTATAGATAGTAAGTCTCCTCTTTCCCTTCTTTGTTCCAGAGTTGGTAATTCTAATTTGGACAGTCTTTGTTCATATGTCATTTTGTAAAGAGTTGGTGCCAGTTTTGTTGTTGCTCTTGTATTCTTTCTAACTTTTTTTGGTATTGGGTGTCCATAGCGTTGTTGCGTACTCGAGTTTTGGTCTTATTAGTGTGTTGTGTGTGTGTGTGAGTGTGTGTGTGTGTGTGTGTGTGTGTGTGTGTGTGTGTGTGTGTGTGTGTGTGTGTGTGTGTGTGTGTGTGTGTGTGTGTGTGTGTGTGTGTGTGTGTGTGTACAAAAACAAATTCGAAGCTTTAAGAAATAACGAGGACACCATCGAAGGTATTAATTTGAATTTAGTGAATACCATTAAGGAATCGGCAGAGAAAGAAGGAAGTGCAAAAAATATTAGAGAAACATACTCCAAAGCTACAAATGACCTAATCAGAAGAAGGACTATGCAAATTAAAAGCAGGTGTGACGAAATAGAGGGAGAGTTCAAAAGAAAGAAAAGGCAGAGTTCAAAGAAAAGAAAAAGAAACATATATGAAATACAGGAAAGGTAAAAGTATTAAAGGGGCCGAACGCAGACATGCTTTAGGAAGGCAGCAAATGATATGTTTGAAAGATAAAAAAAAAAAAAAAGAGAGAGAGATTATTAAATGCAGAGACAGAATGGTAAAAATAGTAAAGGAATTTTACCAAGAGCTTAATCGTCAAAGACCGTAATTGAGTCAGTAAATTCATCTGTAGACGTTAGTAGCGTCCCAGAAGCTACGAAAGAAGTAGAGACTGCTCTGAAAAATATGAAACGAGGAAAAACACCTGGGGAAAATGGTATATTGATATATCTTCTGAAAGATGTAGGGAAAGAAGTTCATTGTAAATTAATTCAGTGCTTATGTCAAGATAGTGTTCCTTAACCATGGTGCAATGCGATTGTGATTTTGCTTCATAAGAAAAGACCAGAAAGATCTTAGTAGCTACTGACAATTCAGCTTCCTATCAAATGATCCTTACAAATAGACTAAGTCAAGTTTTAGATGGAAACCAACCAAGAGAATAAGTTGGCTAATCAGAGCTAGGAGCGTTACCACCAGACAGGTAGTGCGTTACCAAAAAATCTGCTTATACATACTGCTTATGTGTATACACACATACACATACCCAGTAACGTGGACCACTCCAAGGAAATTAAAATCGGTAACACACTGACGGAAACGCACCCCAAAATTATCGGTAACGCACTACCTGTCCGGCGGTAGCGCGCCCAGCGCTGCAGGCTTTTGAAGCGCATATTTGACCCTAGACTAGAGGTTCCCAAAGTGGTCGATATCGACCCCCAGGGGTCGATGAGACCATCCAAGGGGTCGACAAATAGCCAAGGGGTCGAAAGGGGGTCAGTAGATTGCTAGGGGGTCGATATCGACACCCAGGGGTTGATGAAACCATCCAAGGCAGAGGTTCCCAAACTTTTCAGCTCATCGACCCTCTAGTAAAGTTTAAGGTTTTCTATAGACCCCCAAAATATTAATTCGCGAATTATGTCAGTTTATTATTATTGGTGTTGTTACTACTATTAATGCTAGTAATGTTATTATTATTATAGTTGTTGTTATTATTATTATTATTATCATTATTATTATTATTATTATCATTATTATTATTATTATTATTATTATTATCATTATTATCATTATTATTATTATTATTATTACTATTATTATTATTATCATTATCATTATTATCATTATTATCATAATAGTAATTATTATTATAATAATAATAATAATAGTAATAATTATAATAATAATAATACTAAAAATAATAAAAATTACAATAATAATAATAATAATAATAATAATAATGATAATAATAATAATAATAATAATAATAATAATAATAATAATAACAATAATAATAATAATAATATTAATAATAATAATAATAATAATAATGATAATAATGATAATAATAATAATAATAATAATAATAATAATAATAATAATAATGATAATAATAATAATAATAACAATAGTAATAACTATAATAACAATAATATTACTAGTATTAATAGCAATAACAACACCAATAATGATAATAAACTGACATAATTCGCGAATTAATATTTTGGGGGTCTATAGAAAATCTTAAACTTTACTAGGGGGTCGATAAGCTGAAAAGTTTGGGAGCCCCTGCTCTAGACCATTTGCAGGAGATGAATCAACCAATCAAGAAAATCACAGAATACAATACACCTCTTTGTTTAACTTTTGTAGATTACAAGACCTTTGATTCGGTAGAACATACAATACTAAACTCACCCCGCAAGCAGGGTGGAAACGAGCAGATCGTAAGGGTTCTAGAAAATATTTGTGCTAAAGGTACTGTTGTAATTCAGATTCAAAAAGTTATAGGAATAGTCCATCGAACGTAATCGAATCGTGATAATTCAAAAACAAAACGTGTTTGCTGCCATAATGTTGTTTTGTTTACACACTGCAGCAAATTATAAAGATGCATCGGGCAGACGCTTGCCGGCCAGAACGGCCCATCGCCAACTCAGCCCATCGACTGTTTGAGACACCATCTTTGTTTTGATAGATGCGGAGGCCGAAGAAATTAAAGTATAAGTTCGTCTACCCTAACCTAACCGTGGTGGGCCGACTTGGTCGAATATATGAGCTTAGTTAGAAATGGGCCGAGTTGACCCTACACCTGCCCCATCAAAGCCAGTATGTACGATATCGAGGGATTTCCATAGGCAAGAAAAAAAATCCCGAAATAGAAGAAATTAGAAATGAAAGCAGAATAGGTGAGGGAATTAGAGATGAAAGAAGAAGGCGTAGCGAAGTCGATCTTAGGCCAGACAAAGAGGCTATTGAAAGGCAAAAAGAAAACGTTGAAAATTCATCAAATTTACAATTGTTGCACCAAATAACTCAAATGAGTCTAGAAATGGAAAGACTCATAG
Source organism: Oratosquilla oratoria (assembly GCF_046742065.1). Classification (NCBI taxonomy): domain Eukaryota; kingdom Metazoa; phylum Arthropoda; class Malacostraca; order Stomatopoda; family Squillidae; genus Oratosquilla; species Oratosquilla oratoria. The sequence continues at coordinate 11,183,032 of NC_134819.1, forward strand.
CACAGCGTGAGCATCGGTTAGCTCAGGTGTTTAGGAAAATCAGTGTAAGGGGTGTCATTATAAAGGCCCAAAAGCTTGTCCCCGCTTTCGATGAAGGGGAACCTGAGATTGTTTTTCAACATTCGAAGGCAGCGTTTCTCAACCTTTTTACCCTTGTGTAACCTTTAAAATAAATTGCATGTCTCAAGGAACCCCTGCGCGAAAAAAAATACCATATATTTCTCATTTTATTTTCATCGTAATAATAGGTTAGATAGGATGATGTCTATATTGCATTATTACAATAACCAAGAATATGTCGTGCGTGCTTAATTATATCATGTACAGTATATGAAATTAAATCAAAAATCAAAAGTGCATTAGCTTATCTCAATTGTTCTCGCGGAACCCTTAGGGACCTTTTGCGGAACCTTAGGGTTCCGGGGAACCCTGGTTGAGAAACACTGCACTAAGGCCTTAAGTGTATACGATGCATGATTATGACAAAATCAAGTATGAGATATTGAAAATATATAAGATTACTCCAAAAGACTCCCCGGATGGAACTGACGATAGTGAGGAGAAGTGGAGACCAGCAGAAGATCCAGGAGAAGACCAGGAAGGCGACCCTCAAG
>NC_134819.1:11186145-11191145 GCF_046742065.1 Oratosquilla oratoria
ACACGTGAAAGGAGACAAACCCAACTTATCTCCGCCCGACCGGGGAATCGAACCCCGGTTCTCTGGCTTGTGAGGCCAGTGCTTTACCAATCCGCCACCGAGCCGTGTATTAGTTTATGTATTAGTGTGTGTGTATTAGTGTGTGTATTAGTGTGTGTGTGTGTGTGTGTGTGTGTGTGTGTGTGTGTGTGTGTGTGTGTGTGTGTGTGTGTGTGTGTGTGTGTGTGTGTGTGTGTGTGTGTGTGTCGGTCGGCAATTTTGCAGAGGACAAAAACGTAACTTCTCTTTGCTCAAATTGCATGAAAATCACACATTTTAAAGAAAATAGGTCAAATAATGCAACCATTTGCTCATTTTTTATATAAATTTGTGCATTTCAGCAAAAATCGGACGGTATTCATAGCTGTTGTCGGTAATTTTGCAGAGGATAAAAACGTAACTTTTCTTTTATCAAATTACATGGAAATCACACATTTTAAAGAAAATAGGTCATGTAATGCAACCATATGCGAATTTTCTATATAGAATTGTGCATTTGAGCAAAAACCGTCATTGTTTGGTTGAGGTCGGTAATTAGTGAGTCGGACGGTATGTGGTTGGTAATATTGTAGAGGATAAAAACGTAACTTCTCTTTGATCAAATTACATGGAAACCACAAATTTTAAAGAAAATAGGCCAAATAAAGCAGCCATATGCTAATTTTTTATATAAAATTGTGCGTTTCATCAAAAACAGTCCTCACCTCTCCTTATCACTCATTCTCGCTAACCGTTCGTACATCCTTGTCGAGGACTGTGTATATATATATATATATATATATATATATATATATATATATATATATATATATATATATATATATATATATATACATATATATATACATATTGGGAATAAGAATACAGTACCAGATTCGATTTGAAGGGTTTATTAAACCCGACGTTTCGATTCCCATTCAGTAATCGTCTTCAGGGGCATAATGGGTTACATACAGTGAACTTGTTTTTTTTATGTGGTCCAGGATGCAACTGAGAAAAAACCTAAGTGGAATCATCGCTCCGATAATCATGCTAAATCGCAAAGAAATACATTATGAGTGAGACAAAAACAATAACAAAAGTGAAACCAAAAGGTAATATGGGAAACTCAAGAAACACAAGGGGGAGGGAGGGAAGGAGAATGACAGCCCAACCAGACCAAGGTGGCCGACCAAAATGTCCCATGTGAAGGGATAAATGATCATGCGTACAAATAGGTAACTATCATGTGAAAACATATGGAATAAATTTAGACAGAAGAACAACGTGAACAGCACAAACATCGGGATTTCAATTAATTGGACGAGGAAAAGTAATGCTGTAACTGAAAAATTAAAGTGTCCGTTGGCTGGTAAGGAACTAGGCGTGTCATAACCCTTGGGAACAATTGTCATCAAAAGCCTAAGTACAACAGGAAGCGAAACTGTAATTGAGACCTGGACATGAGAGACTGAAATAAAATAAAACACGTTGATGAAATAAAAAGAACATAGTGACACGTGAACATAGAAAAGTGTTGAATTGGAAAAAAAAATGGTGTCTGATGGGGAACTGGAAGAGTGGGTACCAAGTGATCATTGAGAATAGGATGTCAAATGCAAAATGGAAAGGAACCCGGAAAAGAACCTTCTTGATAAAAGAAAAAAAAAAGGAGGGGGGGACTATAACACATTGTTGAAATAAAGAATAAATAAAAAATACTAGATATCTTTAACCCAATATGAGGTTCATGCTCCTATTTGTGCACCTCTCGTTGGTCTCCCATGCTTCTAAAAATAGTATTTTCTTTTGGAAATTGTCTTTGTGTATTATCTTGGCTTCGCTCCAGTTGATGGTATATTGGTGATCTGATGTGTGCTTGTGTAGGGCAGATTTCGGGTGTTCTCTTATCACTGCTCATTGGTGTTCTACTATCCTTGTAGCTAGTTTCTTCTGCGTTTTCTCTATGTACCCTGTGTCTCAATCAGGGCAGCCTATGCTGTAAATTGCTCCGGCTTGCTGTGTGTGGTGTTCTATGTCTTTAACTTTAGTGAGGTTTCTGTGTAAAGTGATGCAGTGTTTGTGGGACACTTGTATTCCGTTATCGCGTAGCACTCTGACAGTGACTTCAGACGCGCCTTTAATGCAAAGGACTGTGACTCTGTGTATCATGCGTGGACCTCGTTCTTGTGTGTTGGTGCGTCGTATTTTTTTCAATTGCGTACGGTTCTGCGAGGGTATCCATTGTCTCGGAAATTTTGTCTTGGGTGTTTCCTCTCTTCCTTCTTTGCTTCCACCGTGGAACACATTTTATCTGCTTTGTTCCAAAGTATCCTGATCACACTCGTCTAGTGGCAGTCTTGTGGCTGCCGTAGTCCACGAGTCTGTCTATGTGCGTGGGTTTCCTGTAAACACTTGTCACAAGGGTACCACCTACATGCTTAATGTTGACGTCTAAGAACAGAAGTTGATATTTTGTCTCCAATTTCATCGAAAATTGAATGGCCGGCTCAATACTATTGATATAATTGAAAAAATACTATATTTTTGTTGTCCAGTATAGTGAAAACATCAATGTACCAAGTCCAAAGTTTGAGAGAAGAAGGGCCTGTCCTTAGTAGTTGTTTCTCAAGACGTTGCATCACTACTTCAGCCACTACTACTGAAATAGGCGAGCCCATGGGAGTGTCTCTGCGTTAGTGGTAGTTGTGATCTCTGAAACAAAAGTAGGTTGAATCTAAGCACAGAGAAAGATTGTTCACGAATCCCGGGTTCTCCTCCATGGCCAATCTCGGCGGTCAATTTGTATGGAATTAAAGTAAACGTGATTTGAATAAGAAAGGAAACCATGGTAATTCTACTTATTTTGAGTCGTTTAATTTTAATAATGAAGCCGGCTGATTTCTGTAGCATGTGTGGTGAATGGGCAACTAGTGGTCTAAGGTGTTTTGCCAGGAATTAAGTGAGATGATAAGTCGGTGAACCTCTGAAGGCTACTATGGGCAGAAGAGGGATGTTGTTTTTTGTAGACTTTTGGTAAGCCGTAGAACTTGGGTATAGTGGAATCTCCTGGTCTCATTTTCTTCCAATCTTCATCAATAACCCGACTTTCTCTGAGTTCTTTCAGCTCTTGTTCGACACTACTGTAACTTTTTGGTGGGATCTACATCATTATACCACAAGACGTGGTATACTGGACGGCAAATATATAGAACCTTTTTTCAAGGACAACTGCATAAACAGGAGCATTGACCTCAATCCAATCCAGTAGTATGACTGTTTAATACTCCCATAGCAACGGCATCATATTGCGTTAACGATATCTAGTATTTTGTAATTATTTTTATATTTCAACAATGCGTCATTGTTTCCCCTCCCTTTTATCTCTTTTTTATCAAGTAGGTTCTTTTCCGGGTTTCTTTCCATTTTGCAAGTGGCATTTGTCACCTCCTTAGCGTGAATTAAATCCTGTGGTTGTGCTGTGTCATGCCCTTGTGTGAATAAAGTCTCCTGTTTTGTATTTTTAGGCACACCTTGCGTGAATATGATGTATAGTGTATGATATTATGTGCATTCCTTAAAATGGTAAGCATTGCGCAATACCCGTCTGTTGGAGGCGCATTTGTACGTACTGTCAGATGACACCAAGCTTAGAAACGTTACATAATTTGCCGGGAAAGCTTATTCTGCTTTCCCATTGGTTGAAGGTGTTTAAACTACCTATTTAGATACGTTTTAGCATCCCGAGAAACGTAAGCACCCATTTCCGGGATATAAAAGGCGAGTAATGAAGCGACCCGGGAGAGACACATAGAATCAATAGAAGAGAGAAAATAGAGAAGAGGAGCAGAAAGAACCAGAACGTGAAAAGAACAGAGAAGACAAGAAAAGAAGCAGACGCCCAGGGCCCATCTGAATATAAGTAGAAATTATTCTACATTTGTCGATTACGACAACTCCACTAAACAAGTCCTTTGGACCACAACGATTGCCCATCTCCACGCGAAGTGCACAGCCTTCGTGTTTTTCCAATTTGTTTCGGACATCTCCAGACTGATGCTGGATTACGTGCGACTCGACACTCTCTCTTTGTTATTTCTCAACTACGAAACATCAGCCAATATCTTACGTATTCCCGACTACCAGAAGTTATCGTGCATCAGCCTTACCTCAAACTACCCATTTGTTCACGAGACTGGAGAGTCGGCCGTTGATGCGACATTAGCGACTAGAATCAAGACTCGTCTACACCATAATCAAGACTTCGTTTCGCCCACGTGTTCTTACGTGCTGCATACAAGAGCAGACCCAGCTACTCTACTTGGTAAATAATTATAAATTTAATTCATGTTTACTGATATGCCTCCATATCATATGCCCATTTATGTTGTATGTGTTATTTTTATTCGTGTGATAATATTTGATTTTAACAAAAAGTTTAATTGCCCTACCTGAACTCTCTGTCACCCGTCCGAACTGCGCGCGGCGTTAACTTTTTCTTCGTGTCGCGACCATTCTGGCCTGTGTGTGGGCATACATGCATATATATATATAATATATATATATATATATATATATATATATATATACATATATAAACAGAAATGTAGTGGCACATATGTAAATAACACAAGAAACCCATAGTCGGAGAAAATAAACTTCGAATGAAAGAAGATTCTATATTTCGGCTATCAACTGTAGCCCTCTTCAGGAATGTACATAAGACAGAGGACAAAAGAGATTTATAAGCTACAGAAACACAGAAAAGAGAGGGAACGTGGACTGATGGCATTACTCAGACGCGGGGTAAGATGGGGTGGTGGAAGAGGGTGAGGGTGAGGTAGAGGGGGGTTGTAAGCTTCCCACGAGCCTACTCACCGCCGCACGAGAAATAATGTCAGGAGTCCACCGCCCTTTAGAAATATTAATGTTGAAGCATTCCTCAATTAATGCTGATTCAACTATTTTTCTCCTGAAACCGC
>NC_134819.1:11196145-11213645 GCF_046742065.1 Oratosquilla oratoria
AGATTTTGGATATAGGAAACCAGTGTACTTTGCCAGCAAGAAGCTGTCAGCAGTGGAGTTAAATTACTCGCAGCTGGACAAAGAAGCTTTATCTTTGGTCTATGTAGTTTCAAATTTAAATATTTCTTACTGGGATGTAAGTTTGTGATCAGAACTGTCCATGAACCTTTGCTTGGTTTATTCGGTAGAGGTAAGCTGATGCTAGTAAATGCAAATGCGAGAATGCAACTTTGGGCTTTACTATCATCAGAATTTTATTATGTTTTAGAGTTTATATTAGGTAAAGACAATGTTGTAGCAGATGCATCAAGCCATTTGCCAATTGATTATTTAAATTTGGATTAAAGTACTCCAAATAAATATGTCCATGTTGTAGAATCTTAAGGTGAACAAAATATTTATTTTGATGCTATTAAGCAGATGACCAAGTCAGACACAGTTCTAAATGATATGATAAAGTATGTCAAATTTGGATGCATTGCTGCTCCTAGGGTGTCTGAGTTTGCTACTGTAAAAGCAGAGTTAAGCATGTATAATAATGTTTGTTTACCGTAATTGTGTGATTATCTCAGCAGATTATGTGGAGTAGTATTGGAACAACTACATAAAGGACACAATGGTATTGCAGTTAAACAACCCTTTATCCGAAACACTTGGGGCCAGCTGCATTTCGGATTTCGGGTTTTTTCAAATTTTAGAACAAATACTAGCTGTCCCAGTGAAGTTTGGGCAGCATCCCACATACGAACGTTTTTATTACAGCAGAAACGTGTAAATACCCAAATAATTGGAATAAATAAAGACTTCGGTATTATTACAGCTTATTTATAGAGTGATGTACTGATAAATTAGATAGTGAAATAATCAGAAACATGAAACAGTGGGGATAATTTAAGCCATAGATACACAAATATTAATCATACACCATACCGCCACTTTCGCGCGTTTACTTTCGTTTCGTACGTCCCTTAAAATTTTCACCACTGTCTTTAGTCATTTCTCCTTTCTTCACTTTCATCCACTTCTTTTTCTGTATCAATTTACAGATTTCTAGTCAGTAGGCCCTGTGTCTACAAGTATTCCACCTTTCAATTTCTATATATTATATTTCAGACAAGGGGGAATGAAATGTTAGATTTTTTTCTAGAATACTGGTTACACTGCGTGTTTCTCTAGGTACACTTTCTGAATACCCAGAGAAAACGCAAAACAAATTCTAGTTGAGTTTTGCAATGGCGTAGTGATTTCTTTAGTTCAATGATCTTTAACGTTATATTTAAGAAGAATCACCATGCACTTGCAACACGGAGGACCTAAGCAACACCACTGGACCCAGCATCGACGCCACCTCGATAGGAAGACTATGGTAAAAAACACCGAAGTTGTGGCAAAAGAAGAGGACCCACAGCGCTTGGCTATCTTGGAAGCCATCCGGATAAAGGAGCTGCAACATGCCATTAATAGGCAAGTAAATGACTTCGCCCTCCTCCCTAGCATGAAACCTGTTCGGAGGAGCCAGATGGACAATCCCAAGAAATCGGGGTCTCCTCCACAGAGACTTCCCATTCCCCGCCAAAGGGAAGAACATCCTGCCATACGTCGTTCCCAAAGACTGAGAAGCAGATTGGCGCCGAACCCGGGAGTGACCTCTCCGAGTACCGTTTCCGCCAACCTGTGATCTCTCCCAGTGTTCGTGGTCATACGTGTGACCTCCCCCAGTTACAACACGGTGACTTCTCCCCGTGCTTTTCATTTCATTTAAAATATGCTCCCTTTTCCATTCTTATTCACTTCAACTGAGGATGCAGAAAGATCTGCGAAACGTCTTGAAATCTAATTTGTTCTGCTTGTATTTTGTTTTTTGCTGTATTTTTTGTACTCATTTCTTGTATTTTGTTTACTGTGTGCTGTATTTTTGTGTTCATTATAACTTTTGTGTTTCCTATGAGTTTTGGAAATTTGATTTACTCCCTTTCCCCCTACCAAAAATTTATTTTTCGCAAGCTGGAGACCCCAAGGAAAAAGTTAATCAAGTTTCTTTTGCTGTCGTTATTAACAGAATATGCCTCAGAGAGAATCTCCTGCCACGCTTCACTAATATATATATATATACATATGGAAAGACGCAGAATGCGGGGTGATCTAATAGAGGTGTTCAAGTGGATCAAAGGTTTTAACAAGGGTGATGCAAACAAGGGCATCATATTAAAACAACAGGACAGGACTCGCAGTAATGGATCTAAACTGGACAAGTTTAGATTTAAGAAGGAAATAGGCAAGAATTGGTATACTAATGGGGTGGTCAACGAGTGGAATAGACTTCGTAACCATGTAGTGAGCGCTGAAACTATCAGTTGTTTTAAGAAACTGTTAGACAACTTTATGGATGGGAATGACAGGTGGTGATGGATATGGAGCTGCCTTGTGTAGGCCTTATGGTCTCTTGCAGTCTCCTTCATTCTTACTTTATGTTAATATACTGGAATACCAATGCTACTTACAGTGTCGCTAAAACGGTGAGAATCCAGACGAAGGCATTGAAGAGAGCCGCCCGGGTTCGTGTGCAGAGCGCTGGTGAGCGAAGGGGCTGGCAGATAGACAAGTAGCGCTCTACGCTGATCACTACGATGGTCAACACCGAGGCGTGTGCTACTACCAACTCCAGGAAGGGAACCAGCTTACCTGTTATGCACAAAGAAGAATGGGAAGACAGTTTCTTTAACGCAAATGATAATGCATTTTCGTTGTCAATAACTAGCGTTTCTATCTTTTGGGACAAGGAGATGTTTCAGGAAGGTAGATGGGAAAAGGGACATTTGAAGTTATATGTGATCAACATTCTATTTGAGTGGAGATTTATCTCTATTCATTAAAAAAATGCGTGACACTGGTCCGTTGGGCTTTCACCGTTTCTGAATTATTGGTCGCACGAAATCTATGGAGTTGATACCCCATACAGGAATCGTGCTATAAAGTATAAAGCAATTATATTGGAAAATAATCTGAATTTTTTTTAGGACGGTAACAAACAAAAGTGCAGAGGTAAGAATTCAACTATACCTGGCAATACCCATCCTTGACTATGCGGCACTGTTTTAGTATCCGTCCTATAGTATTAATTCACTAGAACCAGGAAGCTTAAAAAGTTATTTTACGAAGACCGGCTTAGGGACCTCAACTTACACTCTCTGGAAAGACGAAGAGTGTGGGGTGATCTAATAGATCTATTCGAGTGGGTCATAATCTTTTACAATGGTGATGCAGGCACGGTCATCATATTAAGACAGCAGGGCAGGGCTCGTAGTAATGGTCAAATTTAGGTTTTATAAAGAAACAGGCAAGAACTGATTTACCGAGTGGTTAACGAATGGAACAGAATTAGTAACCACGTAGTGAGCGCTGAAATAATTTGGTCGTTTTAAGAAATGACTAGATGGTTTTATGGATATGGATGACAGATGGTAAGAGACATGGAACTGCGTAGTGTAGGCCTTATGGTCTCTTGCAGCCTTTTTCATTCGTATGTTATGTTGTTATGTAATGAAAGCAGGACATAATTATAAAGAAAAATTATTACAGATAGAAAATAAAATTACAAATAAACAAAAATTTTCAAAAAAAAATGCAGGAGATTTCCTTCGACTGAATCAAATCACCAGACGGTAGCTAAAACAATACTTAAATGTCACCGTCCGCGGTGAAAGTCTTGAGATAGTTTTTAAATACCTGACTGGAAATTTTCCTCTGTATTCTGGTATACATTGTACATTTTATTCACAAAATGAGACTCATGACATGCATCTCACACTCGGACATGAAATTTTAATGCTTAAATAGCCTAGTTAATATAGCGCAACCTGAACAAGTGTTCTGCTAAGCATAAATTGGATGCAGTACTGAGTGTAACCATCGAGACCCTTCAAGGGAATTCAGACAAATGCGTACGCCACACCATGACCTTACGGTCTTTGTATAAATATATAAAAGACAAGTTTTATACACCAGACTCTATCTAGCCTCATGATCCCTCCTAACTTATACTTCAATATGGATATAGGCGGGTTGACTTGGTGGCACTGGTCTCAAGACCTCTTGCTTCACGCCTCCAGGAAGAATCATCGTCACTCTGTAGACAAGTTTCTGCGAAGATTTCTCAATGCGATTAGATTATGCCTTGAATGGTCGCGAGCTGCCCCCATCTTGAAGATGCAATCAATGGTAACCACAACCATCCCCTACGATCCGGTGCGGAGATATCACACTAAGCCTCGAAGTTTTACGCTAGTCCCATCTACAGAACTTCAGTTAGCCTAAGGCCACCAAGATTACTTCGAATTTTGCCAGTTGCACATCGCTGGAACCTCAGTTGTATTTCTGCAAACCCAGCGTGGTGTCCGGACCGATACTGAGCCTCCAATTCATCTTCTACATACCACTAATCATGTATCCCACACAGCACTATAATGAAGAGTTTTTATTATAGTACTAGAGCTTGTGTCAGGATTGGAAATGGAGAGAGTGAGTGGTTCGAGGTAAAGGTGGGACTTCGTCAAGGATGCGTTATGTCGCCCTGGCTGTTCAACTTATACATGGATGGGGTGGTGCGAGAGGTAAATGCAAGGGTAGTGGGTCAGGGATTGGAGATGGTTAAAGAAAATGGAGAAAAGTGGGAGGTGAGCCAGCTGTTGTTTGCGGACGACACTGCGCTTGTGGCAGGATCGGAGGAGGGATTGAGGAAGTTGGTGGCAGAGTATGTGATAGAAGAAAGCTAAAGATAAATGTGGGTAAAAGTAAGGTGATGAGATGTATAAGGGGTGAAAGTGGCAGTAGACTGGAAGTGAGCATTAAAGGAGAGCGACTGGAGGAAGTGGATAGTTTTAGATACTTGGGTGCAAATGTGGCAGGAAAAGGTGGAGTGAAGGTGGAGGTAGAATGTAGATTGAGAGAAGCGAGTAAATGCCTTGGTGGATTAAAGAGTGTAATGAGGAATAGACATTTGGGAATGGATGCTAAGAGGAGATTGTATGAAGGAGTGATTGTGCCAACAGCACTGTATGGGGCAGAAACATGGAACATAAGAGAGGAAGAGAGAAGGAGTTTGAATGTGTTTGAGATGAGGTGTCTGAGAAGTGTGATGGGGGTTACTAGGGTGGATAGAGTGAGAAATGAGGAGGTGAGGAGGAGAATAGGGGTGGAAAAGGAGCTGGGAGATAGGGTTGATGAAAGAATATTAGGATGGTTTGGACACATGGAAAGAATGAGTGAAGAAAGACTAGTAAAAGAGGTGTGGAAGGCAGATGTGGAAGGAGTGAACATGAGGGGACGTCCTAGGATGAAGTGGATGGATGGGGTGAAGGGGGCTTTGGGGAAGAGGGGAATGTCTGATGAGGAAGGATGGGAAACGACAGAAGACAGGGGTGAATGGAGAATGGTTGTATATGGATGATGTTGTGATTGTGACGCAGCCCAAAGGAATTTCTCCCCGTCTTCTCCTTTTATGCAATGGGGGGACGGAGAAGGGGGGTCGCTGATTTAATGAAGCGGCCTTGCTGTGTCTTGCGACACTGCCTCTGACTCAGGGCAGTGGACAAGGTGCAGGGATGACCCGTCATCCAGGAGGTGCTCAGATAAGAGGGAGGGTGGAGGGGTGTGGAGTGTATTCAGGGATGGAATGGGTGGAAATGATTTTATGCCTTTTCCTTTTTGGCTACCTCCCTTGTAAGGGGAAAAGGCCTTGGTATATATATATCTATATATATATATATATATATATATATATATATATATATATGTATTATTTTGTACACAACTGAAGCACCCAGAGTCATTTTTTCTATACAATGATATATATATATATATATATATATATATATATATATATATATATATATATATATGAGAGAGATTTTGGGTGGAAGTAAAATGAAGATGCTCTCGGAATAGGTTATAATCTTACGTTACGACCACTTTGGTCTTCATCAGAGAGTTATCAACAGAAGGTTTTTAATGTCACATTTTATATCACTCTTGAGGAGCCACTCGGTCAGGTCACAGCGTCCGGGAGGTGAGCATTTGTCTGGTGTCTCAGCGAGTCTAGTATAAGGACACTTGCCACCTTTGATAAGCAGATGAATCCCTCTCTTCCATTACTGTTTTCTTTTACGTTTATGTATGCAGCTTCAATCGTTTTTCTTGTTTTCTTTTCATGACACCTTTCATTAGGAGTCGATCGATGTTCTCAAAGCCAAAGAAATCCACAATAGGACAAATGCCCACAAATCCGAGAGTGAGAAGACGTACACTTACATAACCGTTCCCAACGCGCTTAACACCGAGAACATCGATCGACTCATAATGAAAGTTGGACTCAAAACAGCCAAAGTCTCCTCCAAAAAAAATAGCGAGAATTGTGAAAAGATAAGAAAAAGTCCTATCAATGAGCTAAGTGTGGTTTATGTGATTCCTTGTGAAGGGTGCTCAGCCTCCTATTTCGGTGAGTCGAGCCGAGGTTTAGACAAACGTATATCTGAACATAAAAATGACCTTAGAGCGCACAGGACGTCCAACTCCTTAGTTCAGCATGCAGACAAATTTGGCCACCTTCCCCATTGGAAAGAGGCCAAAGTCCTCAGAAAGGGTCATAAAAAGAAAACAAGAAAAACGATTGAAGCTGCATACATAAACGTAAAAGGAAACACTAATAGAAGAGAGGGATTCATCTGCTTATCAAAGGTGGCAAGTGTCCTTATACTAGATTCGCTGAAACACCAGACAAATGTTCACCTCCCGGACACTGTGACCTGACCGAGTGGCCCCTCAAGAGTGATATAAAATGTGACATTTAAAACCTTCTGTAGACAACTCTCTGATGAAGACCAAATTGGTCGTAACGTAAGAGTATAACCTATTCCGAGAGCATCTTCATTTTACTTCCACCGCCCAGAATCTCTCATCTGTCATTTTATATCTAAATATATATATATATATATATATATATATATATATATATATGTATGTATATATATTTCTGGGGTAAAGGTTTTCTCTAAGGCAATTCTGGTTGAAATCAACTGCACTAGTTGCTTTAACAATCTTCAAGACTGTATTCTTTAATCTGGAGAATACTTTCCTATTAGCAACTGAGAGGGACTGGAAGTAGTCATTCATGACTCTCAAAAGAATATACGCAGTGTATGCCAACTGATATATTTTTGCATAGTAATAGTATTGAACAACTATTGACTCCACCGAAACTATAGTTTTTCGCCTCGTCGTGAGGCGTCTTCAGGGTGAGGACTGCTTTGTAGGATGCTCTGCTATATTGAAGGTCTTCCAACGAATAATGACCGCTGGTTGGATGGGCTGGCTTATAAGGCTCAGCCTGCCTAGCTCAGACGGAATACTGGCCTCTCATTGGCTGAGAGGTGCAGTATGGGATTTTGTCCGGGAGCCAAGGGAGTGGGATTTTGTCTGGGAGCCAAGGGGGTGGGATTTTGTCTGGAAGCCAAGGGGGTGGGATTTTGTCTGGGAGCCAAGAGGGTGGGATTTTGTCTAGGAGCCAAGAGGGTGGGATTTTGTCTGGGATTCAAGAGGGTGGGATTTTGTCTGGGAGTCAAGAGGGTGGGATTTTGTCTGGGAGCCAAGAGGGTGGGATTTTGTCCGGAAGCCAAGGGGGTGGGATTTTGTCTAGAAGCTCTGGCCTGATTTGCTGCTGCTCTGGTTACTGGTCCTAAGCGCTGATTAACTAGCTGGACATGTTTCATTTGTTCGCGGGGCTGCTGCTGTCTAAGGGCTTGTTGTTCCTGGAGGGGGTTATTCTTTACAGGGCGCGCGGAAGGGAGAATAAAATCGGCAGCTTGCTGTATGTTGATGGTAGGGCGCTGGCAAGTAATGGATACTGCTTCTGCAATCTGCAGCTTCCTGAAGGCAGACTCCTTGTGAAGAATTTCCGTTTGGTCTAGCAGCTTCTGTAGAGGAGGCTTCATGTTGTGTGTTTCAGTGAAATGCTGGAAAATTTATCCCTGGTTTCTATGGGATTGTAGGCGACGTCGCAGTGTAGAGGAGGTCCTGCCAATGTATGTGCTGGAGCCGTCGCAGCGGCCCTCCTGACATGAAAATTTGTATACAACATTGGTGGTAGCCTCACTCGGGGCCCTGGGCGCCGTGCTATTCCTCATTATCAGGGAACTAATGAGGTTAGGTTTGCAGAATATTCTCAAGTCTATGATGGCATTTCTGTTAGTTGGGGTGACTCCTCTCTTGATGATATTCCTAAGGGCATCACACTCCTCGCGGTACCGATCATGAAAAGAATTATGGTGGTAAACGGTGATTTTCTCCTTGGGAGGGGTGGGCAACTGGGTCGAGTCTGCAAACTGGTCCAGCCCTTAGACAGCAGCAGCCCCGCGAACAAATGAAACATGTCCAGCGAGTTAATCAGCGCTTAGGACCAGTAACCAGAGCAGCAGCAAATCAGGCCAGAGCTTCTAGACAAAATCCCACCCCCTTGGCTTCCGGACAAAATCCCACCCTCTTGGCTCCCAGACAAAATCCCACCCTCTTGACTCCCAGACAAAATCCCACCCTCTTGAATCCCAGACAAAATCCCACCCTCTTGGCTCCTAGACAAAATCCCACCCTCTTGGCTCCCAGACAAAATCCCACCCCCTTGGCTTCCAGACAAAATCCCACCCCCTTGGCTCCCAGACAAAATCCCACTCCCTTGGCTCCCGGACAAAATCCCATACTGCACCTCTCAGCCAATGAGAGGCCAGTATTCCGTCTGAGCTAGGCAGGCTGAGCCTTATAAGCCAGCCCATCCAACCAGCGGTCATTATTCGTTGGAAGACCTTCAATATAGCAGAGCATCCTACAAAGCAGTCCTCACCCTGAAGACGCCTCACGACGAGGCGAAAAACTATAGTTTCGGTGGAGTCAATAGTTGTTCAATACTATTACTATGCAAAAATATATCAGTTGGCATACACTGCGTATATTCTTTTGAGAGTCATGAATGACTACTTCCAGTCCCTCTCAGTTGCTAATAGGAAAGTATTCTCCAGATTAAAGAATACAGTCTTGAAAATATATATATATGTATATATATAAATATATATATATATATATATATATATATATATATATATATATATTCAAATGCCTACAAAATAATTCCATGTGATAACTACTGGTTCCAAGGCTGTTACAACCAGGAGCGATGTTGGGGATAAGCTCCTAGTACCTAAAAAAGCTTTTTACGGTGTGCGTCTCAACATGTCCCTGACAACAACTGCTCATGTGGCTTAGGCGGAACTGCCTCCACTGACAGGAGAAGGGGCAAAGGCGAGTTTCTGGTGCCTTAAAACCGATGGGGGTCATCAACTCGGGAGAGCAGTTCATCTAGATGAAGGAAACCCTGATTTCAAACCTCCACTGCTTTGCGGCTACCCTTATACATGGGAAAGGCTAGGAGAATAAACCTCCATATCAGTTTCGAAGTTGGGGTCTCTAAGGTGGTCTGACCTTGTGTGATCGACGCCAGGAAATTTCTTTCATTTCGTGCATGAAGGGACAACTCTTAAAAGGCCCTTCAGCCAGGCACTCAGGGAGATCGGTCGCCAGCCAATTATTGAACATTCGTCACGAAGGGGTCGGACTACCAGACAGGCCCATACACGTTGGAATATCGCATTTCAACACACCTAGAGGCCCTGCTGCATAGACGGCTGGGAAAGTTCACGCCCTGGGTATGTGCCCAACGATCTTCACATTTATAAATATTTTTCTTGCTGGCAACCCTGAAGAGTGCCAGCAGTTAGGGATGTTTGGCAACCTCAGGAGTTTTCCTCTGGACTTGCCAGCAGTTTTTGTATCAGATCAGGACTAACCATTAAACTTGTAAAACCAAACCGCCTTTAACCATCCTGAAACGGGCATTCAACATGATGGTGGCCAGCAGAGGGGATCCGAACCTACGAAGCGCCCTCCGAAGACAAACTCTCTACAAAACGCCCTCCGAAGACAAACTCTCTACGAAGCACCCTCCGAAGACAAACTCAAGAGTATTTTCCTGCTTTCAGCCATCAGCTCTACAGCTAAGAAAGGGCATACTTGCATCTTAGTTGCAAATAACACTAAAGCACCCCCTCCAACTCACAGTCGGCACAAACACTTATGATTTCGAAGTTTACCCATCACGCATACAAATCATAGATGACAAACTCCCAATTTCTCAAATATGTGCCAAACTTTCCGACGTATCTACGGCACAGGAACCCATTGATGACTCACATTTCAACCCCATAGATTTCCCCGATGCACAGGCAGACTTCCTTACATTTTGTAACAAGTTTAGACTTATCATTGCCACACCAGGTGAACCACTCGGAGTCACTAACCTTATTCAACATCAGATACCCCTTCAGGAGAATCAAAACCACGACATTCCTGCATACAGAATGCCACACAGTAAATACATGATTGTCGATAACCTCATCCAAAACATCATCGAACTATTAGCGAATGGAATTTTCCCCTCTTTGTTATCCCAAAACAAGACGGGTCTTTCCGACCTATAGTAGACTTCAGAAAGTTTAATAAAATAACCATACCAGACAGACACCCGATTCCTGAATTGCAGGAAAATTTCCACTCTATCGGTGAAAACAACATGGTGTTCACGACACTAGGCATTATGTCAGGATATTTCCAGATTCTCCTTACTCCAGAATCTCGACCTCTTACAGCCTTTAGCACACCCACAGGGCATTATCAGTTTAAACACCATGGGTCTCGTTTCAGCTCCTTCAGTGTTCACACGACTCAAGCACCAAATACTCGCAGGTTTGTCACACATGACCCTCTAAACCTAAAAAGAAAAAATACTTCTTGTCAGAATGTTCATGTCTTCAAGATATTTGACCCATCAATCTTTCACAATCCTTTCACACAATTTCATTATTATACTGGTAAATAATATCAACCTGTAGTTCTGTGGCCCCTCCTTACTTTCACCTTTGTGAATTGGTACCACATTAGCTCTTTTCCATTCTTGTGGCACTATTCCTTCTTTAAAAGAACATGCAATATGACTGTGAATCTTGTCTGCCTTTTGTTCCTTACACTCTTTAGGTATTTACTTTGAGATCATGTCCTATAGATTTCCACACGTAATCATAACTTCCAAATCCATTAGCGAACATCTACACACGCTGCACACTGTCTTCTCACGACTAGCACAAGCAGGTCTAAAAATGAAGCTTAAGAAGTGTTCTTTCCTTCAGAAAGAAATACGCTTCCTAGGGCATGTTCTTAACTCACAAGGAATTTTAACATCGCAGGACAAGGTCAAGGCAGTCATTGATTTCCCACGCCTTACTTCTGTTGAACATATACGTTCATTCCTTGGTCTGTCAGGATTCTACAGACGTTACATTCAAGGTTATGCTACTTACTATAGCAGTACCATTAACGTCAATACTTAAGAAGGACACACCCTTCATTTGGACACCTGACCTAGAGAAAGCTTTTAATGACTTAAAACAGACCTTAACCACGGCACCTGTCCTTGCCTTCCCAAACCACAAGCTTCCTTTTACAATTTACACTGATGCGTCCTATACATGACTGGGCAGAGTCCTCATGCAGCACAAAGGTCCTACAAATCATGGAATTATCTAAATGGGGGATTTCAACGCTCGACATCCTGCTCTTGGTGATGCCTCTCCTGCTCCCAACCGTAGTGGAATCCCTCTACTCAACTACATACATCGGCACCGACTCACACGATGGGAAACTGGTGGAGCCACACATGCACGTGGAGGCACAGTTGACCACATCATCACGTCTGGCCTCGTGCCATCCCGTGTCGCCTGTCAGTCAATTCCTTCTCTCTTCTCCGATCATATTGCTCTTAGTTTATACTACTCCATACCATCTCGGATTCCAACTCCTCATCACTGGACCCGCATATCCATTCCTCCTAAATATTGCCCTACGTATATTTCCTACATCTCTAGTCTCCTTCCCACATTTGACTTCCTATCCCCCGACGCACTATACACGTCCTTAGTGAGTACCACACACGACTTCTACAGCCGTTATGTAACCAAATCTCACCTACAACGCCGCCCTGTACCTCACTCATGGACGTTGGACCATCGTATTATCCAAGCGGAGAGAGCTACACAGACTACCGGTCATGCTTTTCAGACGCAACCCACACCTGATTCTTTACATCAGTACCAAATAGCACGGGATAATATGGTCGCCCTCCAGAACTGTGTCTACACAGAGTCTTGGCAGAAATACACTGATTCCACAAATCACCAGACCAGTATCGCGACCATGTGGCGCCTTGTAAAAAGGGTCGTTAAAGAAGCAACCTCGCATCGCCCTCCATCACAGTCCAGACGCCTACGCCCAGGACCTCATTACTTTATGGTCGTCACAGTCGCGGACTAACAATCTTCCTACGCATATCCAAGAGGCACTTTCCACTCGTCGCAACACCCGTAATCCCCACCTAATGGCTGCACTTCTCCGCCCAGATGAAGAAGACGACGTCCCGATTACGGAGAATGAATTACAACTAGCCATGGCTAATACAAAAACTTCTGCCCCCTCCTTCGTCTCTTCAACCTCTGCCTCCTTCGAGGACATGTGCCTAGAGCCTGGATTTCAAGCACGATTGTCCCGATACCGAAACCAGGTACTGATAAATTCAGACCCATTTCCCTCACTTCATGCTTCAGCAAGGTGCTTGAATGCATCATCCTTGCCCGGCTCGTGCATCGTCTAGAAGGCCAACTCTCCCCGCGGCTGTATGGTTTCCTCCCACATCGAAGTACACACCACTGCCTTACTGAACTCTACACCCGCCTCTCTCCCACCAGCATAGTTGCCTTCCTGGACCTCAAAAGTGCTTTTGATGTAGCCAACCATGAAATAATTCTTGCCCAGCTGATTACCTTCGGAGTGCAAGGAAACCTTCTCCGGTGGATTCGGAAGTCACGTGTTCTCTTTCGAGGTGTGTGCAACTCTTACGAGCAGTTCAAACTCGGTACCCCGCAAGGTGGCGTACTAAGTCCCTTTCTATTCAACGTCTTGATGCACCGCTTACTCTCACTTCTTCCTAACGTTCCCGGTACAACTCTCCTCTGCTACGCGGACGACATCTGCATCCAATCCAACTCGTCCTCAATGGCTTCTGCACGTTAACTACCGCTTGTGGTCTCATCATTTCCCCTAAGAAGAGCAGAATATTTTCATCTCGTATCCTCCAAGCACTGCCGACGTTCAACATGGGAGGTAATGCTATCCCTCATTGCACACAGTACACATACCTTGGAGCACCAGCCCGGATCACTCCAGCCATACCCACTCGACAACGAATCCATCCCCTTGTTAATGATCTCCTTGATCGTCTACAGGTCCGTTTTACCCCTTTCAAGTGGCTTGCCACAAATTTCAGCGGCGCTACATTACCAATGGTCAGGACTCTATACACCACATTTCTTCGATCACTCGTTGACTACTTATCACCTGCCCTTTGTCAACTTCCCAGGACAGCTTTGGAACCTCTCGAAAAATTCCAAAATATAATTATGAAATTTATCATAGGTTGCCCTCCTTCAACTCGCATCGTTAACATGCAAAGTGAGCTTGGTCTACCCTCGCTCGTAGAGAGAATATATGCTAATATGGCAATTCTCTCCGTAAAATGCCTTCGATCGCCATATCTGTCCCCAAACTTTACTACTATCAGGGTGTCGCTCGAACCTGACGATGCACCCCGCCTCCCACTTCGTCCAGGAGGCCGCAACCTCGTCACTGCAGTGTGTAACACACTCAGAAACCTTGACCTCCACGTCCCTGAAGAAACGATTGAACCCGACTTACCCCCGTGGCGAATCTCCTTCCCTAACTTCACCTTCACACCAACCTCCAAAGATGACCTTCCTGCACTTCAAAAGCAACTAGCACTAGAGACCATCGACAACGTATCCTCAAAGATCCCTGCAGCGCATGTCATCTACGTTGATGGCTCAGTACAGGCTGATGGAAGAGCAGCATGTGCCATGTACTCACCCACCTTACAGCCACCTGTGGAAGCTGGATGGATGGAACGCAGGTTACCTGTCACATCAAGCTCCACGTTTTGTGAGCTACACGGAATACTCGACACAGTAACATATCTTGTAGACTGTGACGTCAGTGGTGTGATTGTTTGTGACTCCCAACCAGCTCTACACGCCCTCTCCTCACCCAGACCCAACTACTATCGCGTTGTGCAGGCCATACTGACCCAAGTCGCCGTTGCTCACGAAACATCTATGGCCGTGTCTTTCATATGGGTACCTTCTCACATCGACCTTGCTGGCAACGACGCGGTGGACCGTCTTGCCAAAGCAGCCTGTGCCTTCGTCTTAGACGACGAACGCGTAGTACCCTCTCTCACATGCCTCAAAAACAGAATACACGCAGCCACTCACGCCGTAACAACACGCCGAAGGGATGCGGAACGAGCCACCAGTGTCTCCATACAACACCACGACCACTTCCTACCCAGCCGCCACAAGTATCGCCGACGCGGACCCATGGTACGGAGACACAATGTTGTCAGTGCTCGGCTCAGACTTGGATATCGACCTGTGTGGCAAGTCTCCCAGGCGGAAGATGTGCCACATTACTCATCATGCAGACTGTGTAACCGCCCTAACGCCAACACCCTTGAACATTACTGTCTCCAATGCCCCATTGTGACAGACAGTATTCCACAGAGACAAGACGTGATAACTGTATGTAAATATTTACTTAGTGACGATAACTTAGATATACTCCTAACTCGCCACCCCCATTTTGGGGGATTTTGATTGTTAAATCCTACCATACCTCCTTTTGTGTCTCCTCACATAATACTATAACTAATGTACTATTGTTTGTCGCCCTCAGACGCAATGAATTTATTAAACGGTGGACCGTCTTACCAAGGCAGCCTATACCCACGTCTTGGACAACGAACGCGCAGTGCTCTCTCTATCATGCCTTAAAAAACAAGATACACACAGCCACTCATGCCATGTCGACACACCGAAAAGATGCGGAACGGACTACCAATATCCCCATACGACCACCTCCTACCCAACCGCCACAAGTATCACCGACGCAAGCCCATGGTACGGAGGCACAATGTTGTCAGTACTCGGCTCAGACTTGGGAATCGACCTGTGTGACAAGGCTCCCAGACGGATGATGTGACACAATGATCACCATGCAGGCTGTATAACCGTCCTAACGTGAACACCCTTGAACATTATTATCTCCAATGACCCATGGTGACAGACAATATTCCCCAGAGACAAGGCATGATGATTGTATGTAACACTTACATAAACACGATAAACAAGATGTACCACTATCTCGCCATCCCCATTTCGGGGAATCTTGAATGACTATTACATTATGTTTCCCTTTAAAGAATGTATGTAATAGATGACATGTCCTCTAATACAATGCTGTAATTAATGTACTATTGTTTGCCGCCCACGGGCGTAATAAATTTAATAAAACAAAACAAAAAACAGCACAAAGATGATAAACTCAGTCCAATTTCCTATGCAAGTCGCACACTCAACAAACACGAGAGAGATTACTCAGTCACAGACATAAAGGCCTTAGCAGTGATATATGCACTCAAACATTTCAAAGACATTATCCTTGGTTACGAAATACATATATACACAGACCATCAACAAATCTTATACCTATTCAAAGGGAAGAACAATTTCGGGAAACTTGCCCGCTGGTTTCTCACCATACAAGAGTTCATGCCTACTTTTCGTTTTGTTCAGGGAAAAGCAAATTTAGTTGCAGATGCTCTTAGTTGCCATATTGCGGCCCTCACTCAAAACCCAATTTCAGTAAATATTACTCAAGCGCGCATAGCCGCAGCACAGAGATAAGATCCTCTTTGGAAACGTGTCATATACTTCCTCGAATCTAAGAGACACATTTGACACAGACAACTTTCCTCTAGATCTTGACAATTACACGTTAGTGGATGACATTCTCTATCACAAAACAACAATAACGAACAAACAGGAACCCAACAGATCAGTGTTCCAACTGGTAGTCCCTACAGATCTCATTCCAGAAATTTTAGAATTTATACATGATTCACCCATTGCTGCACACTCTGGCAAGGGGAAATGTGTTACACAAGCCAGATTGCACTATTTCTGGTTAACAATGAGAAAGGATATACACCCGTACATCGACGCTTACCACTTTTGTGCGAGTCACAAAGGTCATATCAGCGGTCATGTTCCAATTCTAATTTACCCTACACTTTCTAAACCATTCGACACAGTCGCTATTGATCTTCTTAAGTTGCCACTTACACATACCAGAGAAAAGTACCTCCTTGTCTGTGTCGAAAATTTTTCACAATTTTGTATTCTGTCTCCCCTACCAGACAAGACAGCACAACACGTAGCAAAGACACTTATTGCCCTTTTACTACACCCAAAACTCTAATTTCTGACAACGGGACTGGATTCAACAATGAGATTCTTTCGCACATTCGTGATTATTTTCAAATCAAGAAATGCAACACTACTGCTTATCATCCTAGTTCTAATGGCCTAGTTGAACGCCAGAATAGAAAGATTCTGACATTGAGTTGGTTTTGTACTGAATTCATAACTGAAACAGTGAGTGACGTGAACTACAAGGATGAAAGAAAAATAAGTGTATCTTTATTTCTGGAACCGATGTGAATTAGCTTCATTATGGTGTACGTGCCCCAACAACGAAGGAGTGTGGAATAAAAGAGTTACATAACGCACTGCAAGAAACCTATGACAGCGTAGAATATAGAAACAATGTCATTATTCTTGAATGGAATGGACATGTGAGAGTTAAATGAGAGGGTGCTGGTCTTGTAGACCCCTTGCAATGTTTACATGTACCTGCGTGCACATGGTGTTATGCAAAACACTGGCCGTGATCTGTTAAGGGGGTATTTGGTTGTCGAACAACGTGTTCGACAACCAAATACCCCGTTCACACGTTCACACATCACTTTAAACACGTGTCTGTCGAACCGCGTTCGACGAACCGTTAGACCGTGGAAACCCCCTCTTATTGTGATAGTGACCATGCTAACTTTACGAAACTTGTGCGATTTGCGTTACACTTTTCATACAAAAAAAAACACACACACACACACAGTTGATGTGCTATTGGTTGTAGAAACCACAAGATTGGAAAAAATCGTCGTTGCCTTTTCATGGTATGCCAAAAGGGAAAACTCCGATCGAAAAACGGAGAATGGAAGCTTGGATACACGCAATCTGAAGAGAAGACTGGAAGACCTTGTCCTTTGACCATGTTTTGTATATTTTGAAGGAAATTTTTGCTTATTACATAATAGACTACTTTTAATCAATGATCTGTCGTCTTGCATTCTTGCCACTTGATGACACAGTGATGCAGTTAT
>NC_134819.1:11221145-11238645 GCF_046742065.1 Oratosquilla oratoria
CACACGAATATAGGTCGGAAAGTGTGGGTCACCCTTCGAAGAAGTAGTTGTGGCATTCAGCAGAGGGCGGACGGCCATGACCACACGGTCCGTGGGCTCGGAAGGGGTAGGGAAAGTCCCTCTCCGGGGATCAGGAGACGAGGTAATTGTGGTCTTGGCTGACGTTTTTGACGCGAGGATGAATGTAGTACACTCGGAAAGTGTTGGGGACATTGGCAGAGGCGCAGGGTAGTCATGAGTGACTATGGTGGTAGTTGAAGAAACTGTGTTGGTAGAAGGGATGGCGGTGGTCATTATGATGGCGGCGATGAAGATGGAAGTGGTGTTGATCCAGGGCGGGGTCGGTGGTACTGGTGCTGGAGTGGTGGGAAGTAGGAAGGAAAGGTTGGTAGTGGTGATAGCTGTGGCCATCATAATGGTGATAATATTTGGACTAGCAGTGAACGCCACTTCATAATTGTCTGTCACTGCAGCATCCAAACATTTTACCACACCATTAGTCTGTACTGATTTAGCATCATTTCACTTTGATACAACTTCAGTGTCCCTTCCTGTTCCAACGAATCTTGCTCTGAGAGATTCACTATTAAAGGACCATATGTCATGTCAATGTTTGTGATTCATTTACATCTCCCTTACCGGCAGGCCATAATCCCAGTGCAGTTGTAATTACGTGCATCTCCCCCTCCCTCGATTACCCGTCACCCTAAATGGCCCTATTGTAGCAAGTGGCACCATCTACATCGTCCAGATATCTTACATGTGCACCTTATCACTTTCTATTGCATACTTGTTCCTCTAGGCACTATCGTTCCAATCACTTCAAATTACATGTTAATGAATTTAACATGATAAAGTTGCTATATCTCATTGTCAAGATTTGCCACTGTTAAAGAAAATATTTCATATGTGTCACTGAGTTATTATTTTAAGCACAAATATCAGACAATGACCTTTTTTTTTTCTTTTTTGTCATTATCGTATACCACTTCTTGAAAACTATCAAGACGCTAGCATGTTTTGAGGGTACTTCTTACACATTTTTCTAAGAAGTATATTATTAGCCGATCTTTCCATCAATTTCCTTTGTACTAGATTTATCATTAGATATCTTACTTTTATTTGTACAAGGTTTGCTTAGTAGTAAAGTCTTCGACCGAAATCGCTAAGAATAATATTTAATGTTTCAGCAATACTGCAATAAGTTTCATAACTCTTTTCAATCACTTGAGACCAAAGTTTACGACTATATTGATCAAAGATATGTTAAATATATGTTATTCAAATTTTCATCCTTTTTTTCATGATTATCTGTCCATCACGATCAATTTACAGTTTAGTTAAGTTTCTGCCATATTTGTTCTTTTCCATAGTTATCTGGAATGCGTCCTTCCTGTTTTTTACCTGCAAAAAATGAATGTGTTGCAATTAATCACTTCATTCAAGATGGTCCTCCTACGGTTTGTGTGTATGAAGTGTTTACAAGCAAAATATATGCAAAGTATTATTTTGGGGAATAGTTATTTCAAGTTCTTCTACCTGGACTGAAAAGAATATATATTCCCCATGCCCGCAAAATAGATTGTGTAAAGTATTATCTTACATCTTGTATGTGACCATGGATGAAATATGCTGTGGACAGTATTGTGAGAGGAACAATTCAAGATATCCAATACAAAGGAAGAAGGAAAAAATGCAAAAAGAAAGGAAAGAAGCATGGGAGGAAGAAAAGAAGAAAAAGAAAGAAGGAAAGGAGGAAAGGAAAAAAGGAAATAAAAGTTGTACATTCTGCATGTGTTTTATCACAGCTGACATCAAAGATGTATTTTAGTGTTGACAGCACTGCTATGTATTTCCCAGCTGGCAATATAAATGTAGGGGGTAATAAATTCTAGAATCCTGACGGCATTTCCCATCTTTACTCTCAGGCACAATTGCGCCTAAATCTTCCCCATGAGAGATGAATACCCACTCCATCCATCGGGAACCATTTCACGCTTCCAGTCAGATTTCTCAACATTCTGGGACTCGCCCTCGGAGGCTCGAGACTCTCACCTCCATGAAGAGGGATGGATGATGCGATGGAAGAAACGAAACACCAATGGGAACAGTTACTGTAGGGTGGGCTAGGTTTATCTTATTATTTAAACAAATATAATTTTTCTTTCTTTATTCTATGTTACTATAGTTTTATTTTCCTTGTCTATTACACGTGGGTCTTATTATAACTAAACAAAAGAATCTTGGAGACCAAAGTACAATTAATACTAAGACACTTAAAGCATACGAAAATATCTGTGGTACCATGACACGATTTTTAGGTACATGGAATGAATCACCTAAATCGAATCTTTGGATGAGGCACATAGGTTACCTAGGAAACCCGCTGACCGTAGGAAAACATATATAATCAACTCTTTCTACAATTATCCTTCAACTTGGATCTCAACATGTGTCATGGAGCACTGAACTAAAGGCTTTTCCCCGTATGGATGGGCACCACGAGACTGCAACCACACTGTGCATGTTTCCCTAGGAAGTTAATACACATGAATTAGTGTAAATGTATATTTTCTGGACGCCTGGATGGCGATTTTGTTCAAGGAACCGGTCGAACCTAGTCATGATAGTTGAATCATGCCCCAGTTTCTTCACACACACACACACACACACACACACACACACACACACACACATTTATATATATATATATATATATATATATATATATATATATATATATATATATATATATATATATATATGTATATATAGTATATATATATATATACATATATATATATATATATATATATATATATATATATATATATATATATATATAATACATATCAAGGCAGGATGCCTCCGAACTCCGACCGACATCCGATTATTCCCTCCAGGCCGTGGCTTCCCATTCCTAACCCTCTTTTCATTTACCTATCTAGGTCAATCTCATCTAGCTGGGATATTCATGGGGGTGCATATAAATCCTATGTTATGGAACCTTGTCTTTCCTTCTTTTGCATGCGGAATTTTTGCAGATAACCTATGGCGTGGAGCTGTCTCTAGGATGAGATGGATGAATGGGGTGAAAGGGGCATTACAAAAGAGAGGAATCTCTGTTGAGGAAGGACGTGAGAGGACAAAAGATAGGGGTGAATGGAGAAGGGTTGTATATAGATGATGCAGTGATGCATGAGGGGGAGTGGGTGGGGGATGAGGGGGTGAGGAAGTATGTATGGGAAAAAATTGACGCAGCCCGAAAGTATTTCTCCCCGTCTTCTCCTTTTCTGCATGAGGGGACGGAGAGAGGGGTCGCCAAATTTATGAAGCGGGCTTGCTGCGGATGTGCTGTGTCTTGCGACACTGCTTCTGACCCAGGGCAGTTGACAGGATGCAGGGATGACCCGTCATCCAGGAGGTGCCAAGATAAGAGGGAGGGTGGAGGGGAGTGGAATATATGGGAAATGAAATGGGTGGGAGTGTTTTTTATGCCTTTTTCTTTTTGGCTACCCCCCGTGTAATGGGGGGAAAGCCTTTGGTATATGTATGTATGTATGTATGTACCATAGTAGGGTAGCAGGTCCTCTTTCAGGCAGATTTGATTAAACTTTGCAGCAGCTTCTGCATTCACGAGTTTCTTGCTGACATGTTCAACTTTTCTAATACTTGAACGTTGAATATCGTTGAGTTGTCTTATTATGTGTCCAAACTTCATTTAGAATGAATGTAAAGACAGTACTAGCTTCTTGATTTTACTTGTAGAGCTTTCGCCTGACTTTAGGCATCTTCAGTACAAATTGAGTACAAAGAGTAATGGCGACAATATATATGTTTTTTTGTATATATTGTGGAACATCTCCGGATATGATGGATTTCTTGAAAACAATTTCTAATGGAACAACAATCTCATTTTTCATTTCCTTTAAGATTTTTGGATGCCAACCGCCAGGCCCTGGTGTTTTATTGATTTTGAGTTTCTCTATACCCATTTTAATTTTTAATTTTTTAATTTTTTTTTTTTTTTCTATTTACCGTAGTAAGTTCACCCTTGATTTTTCACAGGTTTTCTGTTTGTAGTTCACTCTGAGGTGATTCGTTTACGAATACTGAGCTAAAATAGTTGTTTGAAATATCACACATTCCTTCGTTTGTATACTCAAGTTGACCGTCACCAGATAATAGTGGGCCAATGTGATTCCTAATAACCTTTTTATCATTAATGTAACTATAGAATTCTTTGGGGTTCTCTTTGGATTTATTACATAACTTTGATAGTTATTAGGTGCACCTGAGCACTTGTATTTCTTATAAGCCTGTCTCTTTTTCACAGTACTTTTTCAGTCTCTTTGTCAAGCCATTTTGGGCGAGCCTGATTTTGGGGGCGTCTGTCCTTAAACGGGATGTAAGTATGAATCATTTTAGTTAGCGTATTTTAAAATATTTCCCATATCTGATCTACAGGTCTTTCGCTTTCGTTAACAAAAGAAAACAAAAACGATCACTAAATAAACTAAATAAACGTTTCTTACTCTGCTTACCTTATACTATTACTCCTATATTTGGAGTACAGTAAAAGACTACTGTTTTGATTCTAAATTAGTAGAACACTACACTTTATCTTATACCTGTTATTGTATAGCGCTATATGTATACAATTACAAAAACACAACACAATCACTTGTCACTATTCAAAGGTATAAACTTCACAAGAAGTAATAGACTTAACATGAGGTATTCACTAGCTAGTGTCTCGGCAGAAAACGAGTTCTCAAGCTGAGGTCACGGTGATGAGATGTTTAAGGGGAGAAAGTGGCAGCAAACTGGAAGTGAGTATTAAGGGAGAGAGACTGGAGGAAGTGGATAGTTTTAGATACTTGGGTGCAAATGTGGCAGGAAAGTGAGGAGTGGAGATGGAGGTAGAATGCCTTGGGGTATTAAAAAGTGTAATAAGAAATAGATATTTGGGAATAGAGGCTAAGAGGAGATTGTATGAAGGAGTGATTGTGCCGACAGCATTGTATATCTAGACTTTGCAAAAGGTTTTTGATACCGTCCAACACGAAAGACTACTTACTAAATTAGCTTTACACGGAATAAGTGGTAGCCTATTAAGTTGGACTAGTACTTGGTTGAATGGTCGAAAACAGAGAGTTGTTTTAAATGGAAAAACTTCTAGATGGAAAAATATTACGAGTGGAGTTCCTCAGGGTTCCGTTCTTGGGCCACTTCTATTCATAGTATATATAAATGATATAGACCATGGACTAAAATCTATTGTTTCCAAAATTGCTGATGATACAAAACTGTGCGGAATGGCAAATGATCACTTAAATCAATTAGATATTCAAGAAGATATAGATCAATTATAGCAATGGTCTGAAAAGTGGCTAATAAAATTTAACATAAGTAAATGCAAGGTTATGAACATAGGTAATAACAGTAAGTACCATTACAAGTTATTCGGAAATTCGTTAACAAAAGAGAATAGTGAAAAAGATCTCGGCGTTATTATCAGTAACGATCTCAAATAATCTATGCAGTGTATTTCAGCCTCTGAGAAAGCAAATAAGATTCTAGGACTGATTGCGCGATCTTTTGACTTCAAAAGGTCATCTCTCATTAACAAGCTATATAAATCGTTAGTTCGTCCACATTTGGAATATGCTGTTTCCGTATGGTCACTGAATCTCACTAAAGACATTGGCAGATTGGAAAAAGTACAACGGCGAGCCACAAAACTGATTTCAAATATAAAAAATTAATCATACGAAAATCGACTAAGACATATGAATCTGTTTTCCCTAAAAAAGCGTAGACTCAGAGGTGACTTGATACAGGTCTTTAAAATTCTAAAGGAGATTGACAATATCAAAAGTGACCAAAATTTTGCACTGAATAAGAATCCGACAAGAAATAACGGTCTCAAATTGTCAGGAAATAGATTTTATTTGGAAGCGGGTAGAAACAACTTTGCCAACCGTGTAGTTAATGAATGGAATAAACTTCCTGCAGAGGCAGTGTAATGTAATTCAGTTCGAAGCTTAAAAATTTGTTTAGATGAACATCTAAGCAAGATGCTGTAATGACTGTTATTTATTTTGTATTATTTGTTTATTTGTTTTGTTATTGTCTGTTTATCATTTTCTTGATTTTCATTTATCATGATTTATCTGTCAATCTATTATTATTTATTATTCACCTGTTTGTTTATTATTTAACTATACCTATGCATTTAGTTATTCTATTTATTACAATTTATACTATTATATATTTTTTATTTATCATTATTATATTTTTCTCGCATCCGACCCTATAAAGGACCAAAAGGTCTCCTGTCGACTTGCTCCGCCTTTGTAATCCTTTGTAACCTTACTTTTGCCTACGTTTATCTTCAACTTCCTTCTTTCGCACACCTTCACAAACTCTGTCACTAACTTCCTTAATCCCTCCTCTGATCCTGCCACAAGCGCAGTGTCGTCAGCAAACAACAACTGGCTTATTTCCCACTTTTCTCCATCCTCTTTAACCATCTCCAATCCACGACCCATTACCCTTTCGTTTACCTCTCGCACCACCCCATCCATGTATGAATTGAACAGCCAAGACGACATAGCACATCCCTGGCAATGTCCCACCTTTTTCTCAAACCACTCACTCTCTCCATGTCGGCGTCCGGGTCTGGGAAACAGAGCGGTGAAATATCAGTGAGGACTTCTTTAGCTGCCGTAAAGGCGTCTTCCGTTTCCGGTGTCCAAACTAAGGTGATGGATTGACCACGTTTACAGGGCTTGATCATCGCATAGAGTGGTTGGAGCAATAGAGAACAATGAGGGATGAAACGGTTGTAAAAATTTACCATTCCTAGAAACTCTTTGAGTTGGCGCTGCGTGGTAGGCTTCGGGAAACGATGGATAGACTCACATTTGTCTTGGAGGGGAGCGATTCCGTGTGAGGTGACAGTGTGACCAAGGAAGGTGATGGAGGAAACACCAAATACGGATTTGTCAATGTTGATGAGTTAGAATTTCCTGTAGGTGTTGTTTGTCCGTCACTGGGTCAGGACTGGCAATGAGATCATCGATGTATGCGAAGCAGAGAGGAAGACCTCGCAGGACTTCGTCGATGAAGCGTTGAAAGGTTTGAGCAGCGTTTCTTGATCCAAAGGGCATCCGTACATATTCAAACAAACCAAAAGGAGTGATAATAGCAGTTTTCGGGATGTCCGCAGGGTGGACGGGGATCTGGTGAAAGGCTTTCACGAGGTCGATTCTGGAGATGGTGCTGCGCCCGGAGAGTTGAGAGGAAAACTCCTGGATGTTGAGAGCAGGATACCTGTCCTCGACAGTGCGCGAGTTGAGAGCGCGGTAGTCTCCACTTAGTCTTAGGTCACCATTCTTCTTAGGGACTATGTGAAGTCCAATGGACCAGGTGCAGGAACTTGGGCGAATTATGCCTTGGCGCATAAGGGATTCAAACTCTTGCTTGCCTAGTTTTAAACGCTCGGGAGCTAAGCGGCGAGCCTTGATCTAGTAGTTTCAATGAAGTGAGAAATGTGATGTTTGACTGGAGTTGCGGCAGAATATGGCTGTGTCGGCGTTGGGAAGGACTTCAGCAAGGAGAACTGGTGATTAGACTGGATGACAGCAATGCATGTACTTTCGCCAGGTGCATGCTGTGCGCTCGATGTGACGGAAGTGAGTGGATCAAGAGGCCATAGTGGCACAGGAAATCAGCACCTAAGATGGGTTGGGAGACATCTCCTACGTAAAAGGTCTACTTGTACACTGGAATCTTGGTACCATTGGCTGAGTAGAGGTGCAAGATTGGAGGCAGGATCTTTTGACATGCTCGGGCTGGCAAAACACAGACATCGGAACTAGAGGCGACCAGGAACTTGGTGTTCGAAAGTGGGTCGTACAGATGAAGCAGCGCGGAGGAGGTACGAGCACGAGGCGCCGTTAATGCTCGTTGCTGGGATTTAAAGGCTTAATGTAGGTGCATGGTGCTTTACACTTTTTGGCGGAAGTCTCAAACTTCTGATGATAGAAACATACCAGGGCGTGGGAAGTACGGTTCCTAGAGTGTGATCTGCGCCGGAAACTGTGTCGAGAAAACGAGCAGAAACGTGAGTGATTGTCGAGCTGTTTCTGCATCTGTAGGATTTGCAGAGAGAGTTGGGAAATGAGATCGGTAAGTTGCTTGGTGTCTTGTGGAGTGACGGTCGAGACGGTAGACGATTGTGCTTTTGGAAGAATTCCCATAAATTCATCGGCAAGGTTGGCTAGTTTATCGACGGCAAGAGTACCTTTGACGGCGGAAAGGCTGCATTGGGTCGCATGAGACAACCGTCGGTAGAACAGTTGCTTGAACACTTCCTTGTCAAAGGAGTCATATTTATTGGCCAGTAGGGTTTTCATGCGTCGAAAAATATCGTAGGGCCTCTCATTCCCGAGTTCTTCTCTGGTGAGGAACTCTTGGAGACGAACCGCTATAGTATTTTGAAGGCGCCCTAGGACAGCTTTCTTGAGGTCTTCATAAAGAGTGTCAGAAGTGACAGCTTGTGCGATGACGTCGGAGACCTATGATAAGATATCAGGTGGCAGGACAGCAGTTGTATGCGAGAATTAAGTAAGTAAGGCTAACAGTGATAAAAGAGGCCTTAAAATTGCATTCCAATATGGAGAACCACATGGGAGCACAATGCAGGTGCACGGAAGGCGACTGCGGTTGTGGCTTCGTGAGCCATCTTTGTGGGACGAATTTCTCAATGTTACTAAAAATACTGGGCACTACCACTCTTGACAATATATGAGGCACTAACACGAGCACATTTTGGACACTTATTTGCGCGGTATGACTAACATAGATAATCCTGGGCACTATAGATAACACTGTCGGGCATTATAGGTAATAATCCTGGGAACTACAAGTAACACTCTTACATACAAACATATACCAAAGGCTTTTTCCCCCTTACACGGGGGGTAGCCAAAAAGAAAAAGGCAT
Organism: Oratosquilla oratoria; assembly: GCF_046742065.1. Taxonomy (NCBI): domain Eukaryota; kingdom Metazoa; phylum Arthropoda; class Malacostraca; order Stomatopoda; family Squillidae; genus Oratosquilla; species Oratosquilla oratoria. The sequence continues at coordinate 11,230,158 of NC_134819.1, forward strand.
AGAAATCACTTCCACCCATTTCATTTCCCATATATTCCACTCCCCTCCACCCTCCTCCCTCCCTCCCATCTTGGCACCTCCTGGATGACGGGTCATTTCTGCATCCTGTCCACTGCCCTGGGTCAGAAGCAGTGTCGCAAGACACAGCACATCCACAGCAAGGCCGCTTCATAAATTCGGCGACACCCCCTCTCCGTCCCCTCATAGGCACTATATACATATACATATATATATATATGCATATGCATCTATATATATATATATATATATATATAAATATGTATATATATATATATAATATACATATATATACACATATAAATATACATATATACACATACACACATATATATATGTATATATATATATATATATACTGTATATATGTATATATATATATATATATATATATACATATATACAGTATATGTGTGTGTGTGTGTGTGTGTGTGTGTGTGTGTGTGTGTGTGTGTGTGTGTGTGTGTGTGTGTGTGCGTGTGTGTGTGTGTGTATGCACACACACACACACACAAACACACACACACACACACATATATATATACATATATATATATTTATATATATATGTGTGTGTGTGTGTGTGTGTGTGTGTGTGTGTGTGTGTGTGTGTGTGTGTGTGTGTGTGTGTGTGTGTGTGTGTGTGTGTGTGTGTGTGTGTGTGTGTGTGCAAACTGAGTTAAACACCACAGCGTTATCACAATTATTAATTTTCTTTCTAATGTTTTCAATTCACCTCACTAGAACTCTGACTTTGGGAGGATGAGCATAAACGAGTTGTCCAAAGTTATCCAATTTAATTCCATACAAGTTGACATTTCGACTTCAAGGAGTCATTCTCAGAATAATAAATCACAAATCAAGACAATCGAACATGCACAAAACAATTACATTTTCACAGAATAGAAAAGTCGTCGCGTTTACATATACCTTATAAAAAAGTTCAAAGCTGACATGGAAAGGCTTACATTAGTGTGTGGGCCGCCGACCTGATATATATGCATATATATATATATATATATACATATATATATATATATATATATATATATATATATATGTGTGTGTGTGTGTGTGTGTGTGTGTGTGTGTGTGTGTGTGTGTGTGTGTGTGTGTGTGTGTGTGTGAGAGAGTGTGTGTGCGTGTGTGTGTGTATAAATATATATATAATGTTTAAATATATATATATATATATATATATATATATATATATATATATATATATATATATATACATACATATACCAAGGCTTTTTCCCCCTTACAAGGGGGGTACCCAAAAAGAAAAAGGCATAAAATCATTCCCACACATTCCATCCCTGAATACACTCCACACCACTCCACCCTCACTCTTATCTTAGCACCTCCTGAATGACGGGTCATCCCTGCACCTTGTCGACTGCCCTGGGTCAAAAGCAGTGTCGCAAGACACAGCACATCCACAACAAGGCCGCTTCATTAAATCAGCGACCCCCCCTCTCCGTCCCCCCATTGCATAAAATGAGAGGACGGGGAGAAAGCCCTTCGGGCTGCGTCAAATTTTGCTCACACATACTACCTCACCCCCCATCCACCCGCCCATTCCACCTCATGCAATCACAACATCATCCATATACAACCATTCTCCATTCACCCCTGTCTTCTGTCCTCTCCCGTCCTTCCTCAACAGACATTCCCCTCTTCCCCAAAGCCCCCTTCACCCCATCCATCCACCTCATCCTAGGACGTCCCCTCATGTTCACTCCCTCCACATCTGCCTTCCACACCTCTTTTACTAGTCTTTCTTCACTCATTCCTTCCATGTGTCCAAACCATCCTAATATTCTTTCATCAACCCTATCTCCCAGCTCCTTTTCCACCCCTGTTCTCCTCCTCACCTCCTCATTTCTCACTCTATCTAGCCTAGTAACCCCCATCATACTTCTCAGACACCTCATCTCAAACACATTCAAACTCCTTCTCTCTTCTTCTCTTATGTTCCATGTTTCTGCCCCATACAGTGCTGTTGGCACAATCACTCCTTCATACAGTCTCCTCTTAGCATCCATTCCTAAATGTCTATTCCTCATTACACTCTTTAATCCACCAAGGCATTTACTCGCTTCTCTCAATCTACATTCTACCTCCACTTTCACTCCACCTTTCCCTGCCACATTTGCACCCAAGTATCTAAAACTATCCACTTCCTCCAGTCGCTCTCCCTTAATACTCACTTTCAGTCTACTGCCAATTTCACCCCTTGTACATCTCATCACCTTACTTTTACCCACATTTATCTTCAACTTCCTTCTTACACACATTTTCCCAAACTCTGTCACCAACTTCCTCAATCCCTCCTCCGATGCTGCCACAAGCGCAGTGTCGTCCCCAAACAAAAGCTGGCTTATCTCCCACTTTTCTCCATTTTCTTTAACCATCTCCAATCCCTGACCCACTACCCTTGCATTTACCTCTCGCACCACCCCATCCATGTATAGATTGAACAGCCAGGGTGACAAAACACATCCTTGACGAAGTCCCACCTTTACCTCAAACCACTCACTCTCTCCATTTCTAATCCTAACACAAGCTCTACTACTCTCGTAAAAACTCTTGACAGCTCCTTGGAGCTTTCCTCCTATCCCGTATATCTGCAGTACCTCCCACAGTGCCTTCCTGTTTACCCTGTCATAAGCCTTTTCCAAATACATTAAAGCCCAAAAAACATCCTTACCTTTTCCTATAGCTTTCTCACATATCTGTCTTACCACAAAGATCTGATCTACGCAACCTCTTCCTGTCCTAAACCCACACTGTGCCTCACCAATTACTCCCTCTGTTCCTTTCCTAATCCTGTCAATCAAGACCCTCCCATGAGCCTTCCCAACTACACTTAACAAGCTGATCCCTCTGAAACTGCTACACTCACACTTGCCCCCTTTTCCCTTGTAAAGTGGAACTATGCAGGCATTCCTCCAGTCCTCCGGCACTCTACCAGCAAACATTAAACAACCTCATCAGCCAGTCCACCATCACTGTACCTCCCTTTTTCAGACATTCTGCATGACATCCATCCAGACCAGGTGCCTTACCTGCTTTCATCATCTTAACAACTGCCTTCACTTCATCCTTCCCTATTTCTCCTCCATTTTCCTCACCCATCACTGTCATTTTCTTAGCACCTCCCATTGCAACTACCTTTGCCTCCCCATCCTCCTTCACATTCAGCAACTCCCTAAAATACTCCGCCCATCTTCTTCTGTTCCACTATCATTTTTCCATCTGCACCTTTTACCTTTTCTTCTCTACTTGATTTGCCCCCTCTTTCTTAATTTCTTTCCAAAACATCTTTTTATTACTTTCCAATTTTTCGGAAAGAAATTAAGAGAGGAAAAGGAAGTGAATTAAATAGAGAAGAAAAGGTAAAAAGGTGCAGATGGAGAGATGATAATGGAAGAGATGGCAGAAGATGGGCAAAGTATTTTAGGAAGTTGCTGAATATGAAGGAGGATAGGGAGGGAAAGATAGTTGCAGTGGGAAGTGCTAATGAAATGACAGTGATGAATGAGGAAAATGGAGAAATAAGAAAAGATGAGGTAAAAGCATTTATTAAAACGATGAAAAGGCACCTGGGTTAGATGGGTGTCATGCTGAGTGTGAAAAAGGGAGGTACAGTGATGGTAAACTGGCTAGTAAAGTTGTTTATTGTTTGTCTAAAAGAGGGTAGAGTGCTGGAGGACTGGAGGAGTGCCTGTATAGTTGTGCTTTACAAGGGAAGGGGGACAAGTGTGAATGTGGTAGTTTTGGAGGGATCAGTTTGTTGAGTTGTGAAGGCTTGTGGGAGGGTTTTGATTGGGGGGATTGGGAGAGGAGCGGAGGGAGTGATTGGTGAGAAACAATGTGGTTTTAGATGGGTGAGGGTTGCGTGGATCGAAATTTTGTGGTAAGGTAGATGTGTGAGAAAGTTTTGGGAAAGATTAGGGATGTTTTTTGGGCCTCTATGGATCTAGAAAGGGCTTGTGATAGGGTGGACGGGAGAGTACTGTAGGGGGTGTTGCACATATATGGGATAAGAGGAAGGCTGTTGAGAGCAGTCAAGAGTTTTTACGAGAGTGATAGAGCCTGTGTTAAAATTAGAAATTGAGAGAGAGAGTGGTTTGTAGTAAATGTGGGACTTCGTCAGGGATGTGTTACGTCGCCTTGGCTGTTCAATTTATACATGAATGGGGTGAGGCGAGAGGTAAACGCAGGGTAATGGGCCGGGGATTGGAGATGGTTAAAGGAAACGGAGAAAATTAGGAAGCCAGTTATTGTTTGCTGGTGACACTGCGCTTGTGGCAGGATCAGAGGAGGGATTAAGGAAGTTTGTGACGGAGTTTGGGAAGGTGCACGAATGAAGGAAGTTGAAGATGTGGGAGAAAGTAAGGCGATGAGATCTGCAAGGGGGGATGGCAGCAAATTGGAAGTGACTATCAAGAGAGACTTGAGGGTTCGGGGATAGTTTTAGATACTTGGGGATAGTTTTAGATACTTGGGTGCGAATGTGGCAGGAAAGGGAAGGTGGAGTTAAGGTGGAGGTAGATTGTAGGTTGAGAGAAACAAATAAATGCCTTGGGGGATTAAAAAGTGTAATGAGGAATAGACATTTTGAAATGGATGCTAAGAGGAGATCGTATGAAAAAAGTGATTTTGCCGACAGCAATGCATGGGGCAGAAACATGGAATATAAGAGAGGAAGAGAGAAAAAAATTAAATGTGTATGAGATGAAATCCCTGAGAAGTATGTTAGGGGTTATTAGGCTGGATAGAGTGAGAAACAAGGTGAGGAGGAGAACAGGGATGGAAAGGGAGTTGAGAGATAGAGTTGATGAAAGAGTATTGTGATGGTTTGGACACATGGAAAGAATGGGTGAAGAAAGATTAGTAAAAGAGGAATGGAAGGCAGAGGTGAATGGAGTGAATATGAGGAGGCGACCAAGGATGACATGGATGGATGGGGTAAAAGAGGCGTTGAGAAAGAGGGGAATGTCTATTGAGGAAGGAAGGGAGAAGACAGAGGATAGAAGTGGAGAATGGTTGTGTATGCTGATGATGTGATGCATGGAAGGGAGTGGGTGGGGGATGAGGGGGTGAGGGAGTATGTGTGAATAATGTTTTGACACAAGCCGAAGGGATTTCTTACCTGTCTTCTCTTTTTCTGAATGAGGGGACGGGGGGGGGGGGTTGCCGATTAAGTGAAGCGGCCTTGCTGTGGATGTGCTGTTGAGGAAGGAAGGGAGAAGGCAGATAATAGGAGTGAGTGGAGAATGGCTGTTTATAGCCGATACTGTGATGCATGGAAGGGAGTGGGTGGCGGATGGGGGGTGAGGGAATATGTGTGAATGTTTTTTGACGCAGCCCGAAGAGATTTCTCACCCGTTCTCTCTCTCTCTCTCTCTCTCTCTCTCTCTCTCTCTCTCTCTCTCTCTCTCTCTCTCTCTCTCTCTCTCTCTCAAATGATTACAAAGGCAGAGCATGCCGACAGGAGACCTTTTGGTCCATATCTAGATCGGAAGCGAAAAAATCCAAATAATAATAATAAATAAATGAATAAAAACTACAATAATGTAATTATCAAATAATACACATAAATAAACGCATAGGCACAGTCAAACAACAAACAGGTAAATAGTAAATAATAATAAACCAACTAATAACTAACTAAATAAATGAGAATCAAACAGACAAATGATAACAAAACAAAAACAAATAATATAAAATAAATAATAATCATTACAGCATCTTGCTTTGGTGTTTATCTAAATGGTTTTTAAAGCTTCGAACTGAACTACATTGCACTGTCTCTGCAGGAAGTTTATTCCATTCATTAACTACACGGTTGGCGAAGTTGTTTCTATCCACTTCCAAATTGAATCTATTTCCGGACAGTTTGTGACCATTGTTTCTTGTCTGATTCTCATTCAGTGTGAAAATTTTGTCACTTTTGATGTTGTCAATTCCCTTTAGAATTTTAAAGACCTGTATCAAGTAACCTCTGAGTCTACGCTTTTTTAGGGAGAACAGATTTATGTGTTTTAGTCGATTTTCGTATGATTTATTTTTTACATTTAGGATCAGTTTTGTGGCTCGCCGTTGTACTTTTTCCAATCTGCCAATGTCTTTAATGAGATTCGGTGACCATACGGAAACAGCATATTCCAAATGTGGACGAACTAACGATTTATATAGCTTGTTAATGAGTGATGAACTTTTGAAGCCAAAAGATCGCGCAACCAGTTCTAGAATTTTATTTGCTTTCTCAGAGGCTGAAATACACTGCTTGGATGATTTGAGATCGTTACTGATAATTACGCCGAGATCTTTTTCACTATTCACTTTTGTTAACAAATTTCCAAATAACTTGTAATCGTACTTACTATTATTTTTACCTATGTGCATTACCTTGCATTTACTTGTGTTAAATTTTATTAGCCACTTTTCAGACCATTTCTGTAATATATCTAAATCTTCTTGAATATCTAATTGGTTTAAGTGATCATTTGCCATTCCGCACAGTTTTGTATCATCAGCAAATTTGGAAACAGTAGATTTTAGTCCATGGTCTATATCATTTATATATACTATGAATAGAAGTGGCCCAAGAACAGAACCCTGAGGAACTCCACTTGTAACATTTTTCCATCCAGAAGTTTTTCCATTTAAAACAACTCTGTTTTCGATCATTTAACCAATTACTAGTCCAACTTAATAGGCTACCACTTATTCCGTGTGAAGCTAATTTAGTAAGTAGTCTTTCGTGGGGGACGGTATCAAAAGCTTTTGCAAAGTCTAGATATATTAAATCTATATTGTTTCTTTTGTCATAACTCGAGATAACTGTGTTGTAGAATTCGAGTAAGTCACGCAAGAACGTTTCCGTCTGAAACCATGCTGGCTATCATTTATCAAACGGTTACTTTCTAAATGATGTTCGATAGCATCTCTGATGATAGTTTCCATTATTTTTCCTACGATTGAAGTCAAACTTATAGGCCTATAGTTATTAGGTTTCTTTTTGTCACCTTTTTTGAATATGGGAGTAACGTTAGCTAGCTTCCATTCTCTTGGGACATCTCCGGATATGATAGATTTCTTGAAAATAATTTCTAATGGAACAACAATCTCATTTTTCATTTCCTTTAAGATTCTTGGATGCCAACCGTCAGGCCCTAGTGTTTTATTAACTTTGAGTTTTTCTATACACCTTTTAATTTTTTCTTTTGTTATATTTACCGTAGTAAGTTTACCCTAGACTTTTCACAGGTTTCAGTTTGGAGCTCACTTTGAGGTGTTTCGTTTACGAATACCGAGCTAAAATAATTGTTTAAAATATTACACATTCCTTCATTTGAATATTCAAGTTGACTGTCAGCAGATAATAGTGGACCAATGTGATTCCTAACAACCTTTTTATCTCTAATGTAACTATAGAATTCTTTGGGATTCTCTTTGGATTTATCAGCGATATTCATTTCGTATTGTCGTTTTCTTTTTTTATTGTCTTTTTTAAGTCTCTCTGTATTGACACATAACTTTCATAGTCATTAGATGCACCCGAGCACTTATATTTCTTATAAGCCTGTCTCTTTTTAGCAATACTTTTTTTTCAGTTTCTTTGTCAAGCCACTTTGGGCGAGCCTGATTTGGGGGACGTCTGTCCTTAAAAGGAATGTAAGTATGAATCATCTTAGTGAGCGTATTTTGAAATATTTCCCACATCTGATCTACAGGTCTTTCGCTTAATTTTGCCTCCCAATCTGTAAGCTGAAGCTCCTGACGTAGTCCTATGAACTGAGCTTTACTGAAATCTGGTATTTTAGAAACACAAGTATCTATTCTAAAAAAAAATTAGGAGTTTGAATCTAACTAAGTTGTGATCGCTAATTGCAACAGTTTCACCAACTTCTTTTTATTTTCTTTTTTTCATGAAGGGACGGGGGGACGCTTAATTGAAGCGGCTTTGCTCTGGATGGGCTGTGTCTTGTTGCATTCCTTTTGATGCAGGGCAGTGGGCGAAATGCAGGGATGACCCGTCATCCACGAGTAGCCAAGAAAAGAGGAAGGGAGGGAGGGTGGTGAATGGGAGTGGAATATGTGGGGATAAAATGCGTGGTAGTGACTTTGCCTACCTTCCTTGTAAGGGGGAAAATGCCGTTGGTATATGTACACACACACACACACACACACACACACACATGATGGGACATTGTGACAAGTTGAATACATGCTTTGGGTAGGTATTCACCTGTACAGAACAGTAAATGGTACTGAAATGCTCTATCTACAGTATCATTTTCCTCATTCCACGGACGTTCCTTTGTTCTCAAATACCTGCTACACCTAGTATACATATAATATATATATATATATATATATACATATATATATATATATATATATATATATATATATATATATATATATGTGTGTGTGTGTGTGTGTGTGTGTGTGT
>NC_134819.1:11241145-11243645 GCF_046742065.1 Oratosquilla oratoria
GTGTGTGTGTGTGTGTGTGTGTGTGTGTGTGTGTGTGTGTGTGTGTGTGTGTGTGTGTGTCTGTGTGTGTGTGTCTGTGTGTGTGGGTGTGGGTGTGTGTGTACGTGCGTGCGTGTGTACGTGTGTATGGATGTATTCACAATGCAAATCAATTATGTCCAAGGTTTGTCCAAGTACAAAGTCCAAGTACCTATACATTTTTTCAAGTACAAGTACAGTGATTTTTCTGTCCAAATAAATGTATTTTATGTTATATAAAAAGAATCCTCTCAGATTCGCAAAGAACGAAAATTTGTAGTTTTCGTATATACACTTTGATGAGTGCACTGTTAAAAAACGGGATTCGAAATAGAATAGTAAATGGAAAATTTACTTTATTTTAGCACATCACTGCTTATATCATAGAATTGCAAAAAAAAAGAATATATACTTTATGAATAACTTGAATAAGTAATTCCCTATGCTGCAAATGCGAAAGACTATCCATACATTTCTCATATCAGTAATAAAACTAAATTTGATGCAGAATGTATAAGTATTAGGGCAGTAAAAATTGTCCTTTGTTTTATATTGATAGTATACCCGGTAATTTCATAGAAAAATATCAGATATCATTTAAGCAATAGCATCATCAGAAAGTTCACTAGAATCGATTTAATAAATGCAATGTACTTATTTGTACTTGGTATATTTCGAGTACTTTGGATCTAACTAAAAGTACAAGTACCATTGATTTTTTAAATTCCAAGTACAAGTACATGGAAATGTGTACTTAAGTTCAACCCAACCCTATTTCCATTTACTGATGCACTTCTTCAAAATCCATTCATTTTCGTAATGCATCTAGCTTCATTCATAAGAGCCGAGAAATTCACTGAAGATGTACAGAAAAACAGTGAATCAACGAAGCCCGATACTTACTTGTACTTTGGTTTCTTCGTCGAAAGTTATCGCCGCAAAGATTTTCCGCGAACCACACGTTGAACTTTTACTAGTATCTCTTTCCTTATGTCGTTGTATATGCCTGATAGATATATTTCAATCCAGCCGTAACCGAACCGTTTCCCTAGTACAACATCTCAAGATCAGGGTGAAGAGGAGTGACTCATACTTGGGAGCGAATGAGTGCCCTTCTTCCTACTTCCCTTCCGGGTCCGACCTTGCCACGGGTCCGAACTCGCTTTCCGTTTGCGGCTCACCCAGTGGGTGAGCCAATGAGCAAGGCAGCACCGCCGATCAGCTGATGATTCTCCACCGAGTTACATCACACAACATGCATCAACCGGGTGACAATATAGTCTATCAATATTTACTTGACCACAAAATCAACTTTCACCACTCCATTGAGCACTCAGCATTATCTTGTTTAGATAGAACATTATGTTTCAAGATTGTTTTCCAGCTGGGTTTACCGGGGTGAGACGAGGTCACCACACGAATAAATCACCTCTTTGTGCACTACAACCGGAGCCACCAAGTGGCCTCAACGTTTTTACGCACTACAATCGAAGTCACCAAGGTACCAGGCCTCCCCATCTTGCATCAAAACCGACTCGGCTTCAACAGCAGCAGCAGCACATCCCACTCCTTCGCGCTCGATCCTTGACCTCACCACCACCACAGCAACACTGCCTTCTCCAGCATGGCTTGCGTGCTTATATACATATTGTGCCCGCGTGCTCGGTGTGTGTGTGTGATTCACCACGGTCTTGGACCACGTGCTGGATTCGTGATCGACATCTATTACCCTCCCGAAAGAGAGCTCAGATCTCACATATGACCGGATCTATGGGTAATGCTCTAACCATTCACACACACACACACACACACACACACACACACACACACACACACACACACACACACACACACACACACACACACACACACACGCGGTGGCGCAGTAGTTAGAGTTCTCGCCTGCCACTACGGCGGTCCAGGTTCGCATCCCACCCAGAGCCGGAATTATTTCAGTTTCACTGCGCTGCGAGTCGTTACACCAACTCTCGTGGGCGGGGAGTTAGGGGTGTGTGTGCGTGTAAGGTCACAGCATTACCCATAAATCGGTCATATATGAGCTCTCAGCTCTCTTCCGGGAGGGAAATAACTGTCGTTCACGAGTCCAACACGTCATCCAAGACAATGATGAATCACACACACACACACACACACACACACACACACACACACACACACACACACACACACACACACACACACACGAGAGTCGACCCCTGGCCTGCCACTACGGAGGTCCGGGTTCGACTCTCGCCCGGGGCTGAAATAATATCAGTATCGCAGCGCTGAGGGGTGTTACTCCAACTCTCGTCGGCGGGGAGTTGGGGGTGTGTGTGTGTGCAAGGTCATAGCATTACCCATAGATCGGACCTACGAGCTCTGAGCTCTCTTCCAGGAGGGAAATAGCTGTCGATCACGAGTCCAACACGTGATCCAAAGACCAAGTGAATACATACGAGTCCAACACGTGATCCAAGACTAT
>NC_134819.1:11248645-11371145 GCF_046742065.1 Oratosquilla oratoria
GACTACTTCCCTGTATCTTAATTTGACATTTGTAAACCTGTAAAACATCTTTGCGTTTACCTACTACACCTATTTCAAATTTATTTTATTCCTCCCTGTATTATCAACAATTCGATTAAGGAAGAGGAGTGTACGGAATCAATTTTGGTAGATATTATAGGCAAGAATAAGAAAGTTATTATTGGCGTCTTGTATAGACCTCCTAACCACAGCATTGAGCAGACTGATCCCCTGATTCATGAAATTCGCAGTGTCCCAGTACAAAAACGATGTGATCATGGAAGATTTTAATTATAGAAACATTGACTGGGAAACTTTAATAGATCAGGAAACGAAGAAATTCCTAGATGTGGTGCAGGATAATTTCCTAAAACAAGTGATTACCGATCCTACGAGGGGAGAAAATACTCTGGACTTAATTTTAACTAATAATGAGCACCTATTGAGTAACGTAAAAGTAGGAGATAGTCTAGGCTCTAGCGATCATCAAGAAATAAGATTTAATATTATTTGAGAAGAATTAAAAAGTACAAATAACGTCCAAGTACCAGACTTCAGGAGAGCAAACTTTGACGATATAAAAACCTATTTGAAATTGAATATGAAATGTTATACGGACGTTTCGAACATTGTCGATGCGGTCAGGTCTCGGTACAAGACCAGAGGTCAGGTCATGACCAGGGGTCGGGTCACGGAGGGTAATATCTATACCTTGGGTCAGGTCATTTAGGGGCGGGGGCTCAACAGATAGGTCAGCGATTTGAATGATATATATAGCAATCTAACTGACCTAATTATTAATGCACAAAATACATTTATCCCCCTGAAGTCAATACGGAAAAATAGTAATACTCCCAAATGGATGACGGACAGATTGAAACATGAGATCGGAATGAAAAGAGGACTTTACGTAAAAATAAAAAACAGGGAAATACACTTTAGGTCAAGATATAATGAAATGGCAAAGCTGGTTAAAAACAATACACGTACAGCGAAACGTAATTATGAAATCAAGGTTGCCAGTCAAGCAAGATCCAACCCAAAGGGTTTCTTTCATCTTTATAGAACAAAAGATAAAGAAAGAATAGGACCAATTAAAAACGATGAAAATGTCATGAGAGAATCGGAGGAAAAAAATGAATGAGGAGTTTAACAATCATTTTCTTTCGGCATTTACTAATGAGAGGTTAGATAAAGTACCTGACTGTGATCCGATTTTCAGAGGGGATGAAGAAAGTAGTCTATCTAATATCAGCATTAGTAAAGAAGTAGTCAAGTAGATTGAAAGACTTAAAGCTACAAAATCCCCGGGACCAGACGAAATTTTTCCGAGAATGCTTAAGGAGTGTAAATTTGAAATCTGCGACCAGTTAATTGAAATATTTAATGAATCGGTAGACACTGGTTTTGTGCCTATTGCTTGGAGGCAGGCAAACGTTGTTCCTGTTTTTAAGAAGGGAGATATATCGTCTATATGCAACTACAGGCCAATCAGTTTGACAGCGGTTATAGGAAAATGCTTGAATCAGTAATAGTAAATAGACTCAGACACACATCGAAAGACATAATTTAATTCGCGATTCACAGCATGGTTTCTCCAAGAGTAAGTCATGTGTGACTAATCTTCTATCCTTTTACACTAAAGTATATAAGGCGTCAGATAACAATGATAATTACGATGTTATTTACCTTGACTTTAGCAAAGCGTTCGACAAGGTGCCACACCTGAGACTACTAGATAAAATCAAAGCGCACGGCATAGGAGGAAAAGTGTTAGAATGGATTAGAGCTTGGATTAGTAACAGAAAACAGCGGGTCACCATAAATGGAGTAAAACCTCGGTGGGGTAATGGGGTCCCCCAGGGCTCGGTTTTGGGTCCCTTGTTGTTCATTATGTACATAAACAACTTAGACGATGGAATAAATAGTGATGCTAGTATGTTTGCGAACGACACTAAAATAGGACGCCAAATTAGGTCAGGAGACGACGCCCAGATTCTGCAGGATGATTTTAACAAATTGTTCACATGGTCGGTGAAATGGCAAATGAACTTCAATGTCTCTAAATGTAGCCTGTTAAACGTAGGGCTACACAATCCCGAAAATAGATACAGCTTAGATAACACGCCTTTAGAGAAAACTGAGTGCGAGAGAAACTTGGGAATTCTAGTGAGTCCGAACCTCACAACCAGGAAACAGTGCATTAGCGCCAGGAATAAAGCTAACAGAGCATTAGATTCCATTGCTAGGACGGTAACGAATAGAAGTGCAGAGGTAATTATCAAAATCTATCTAGAAATAGTTAGACCCATTCTTGACTATGCGGTACAGTTTTGGTCTCCGTCCTACAGAATGGACATCAATTTACTAGAATTAGTACAGAGAAGAATGACCAAAATGATACATGAACTCAGAAATCTGCCTTACGAAGAGAGGCTTAGGCACCTTAATTTACACTCTCTGGAAAGACGCAGAGTGCGGGGTGATCTAATAGAGGTGTTCAAGTGGATCAAAGGCTTTAACAATGGTGATGCAAACAAGGTCATCATATTAAAACAACAGGGCAGGACTCGCAGTAATGGTTTTAAACTGGACAAATTTAGATTTAAGGAGGAAATAGGCAAAAATTGGTTTACTTATAGGGTGGTCGACGAATGGAATTGACTTGGTAACCATGTAGTAAGCGCTGAAACTATCAGTTGTTTTAAGAAACGATTAGACAACTTTATGAATGGGGATGACAGGTGGTGATGGATACGGAGCTGCCTAGTGTAGGCCTTATGGTCTCTTGCAGTCTCCTTCATTCTTATGTTCTTATGTTATGTTCAATTCTTGTATAGCCATTCCTATCTTGTTTGTAAGCTTCTTTTGATTTATTGTTTCTTCTCTTTCTCCATTTTCCCAAGCCACATCCCTGACCTTTTTTGTAATCTCACACCTTTTGTTAAACCAGTCCTGTTTCTGCTTCTTCCTCCAACTAGTCTTTGGCACTTCCTATTTGTGAATGTCAAGAATGATTTCCAATTTCCTCCTTATTCCCGTGGTATTCATGAATCCCCCCCAGTTTGCTTCTTCAAAGAATGTTTTCAATCTGAAGTAATCTGCTTTCCCAAAATTAAGTCTCCCTTGCCTGTGTGATTCATTCCTTGGCTCTGATTCCTCATTCTCCGACTGAAACTCAATTTTTACATGGTCACTTTTTCCTATTGGGCAAAGGTAGTTCAATCAGCTGATGTCTGGCTTTTTTGGTTAGCGACAGAATGTCATCTGGTCTTACCGGGTCACCGGGTCATTCTATTCTCCATTGCTATATTCATCAGGGTATTTCCCTAGGAATCTGCTTTGCCATTTGCTTCCCATTTCTCCCAGTTGACCTCACTGCAATTAAAATCTCCAGTTCACTATCTTTATATAGGAAAAGAGCTGTATCCAATAACGTTTCATGATATTCAGCTTCATTCCAACCTCTTGTCTTGGGAGGGATATATGCCACCATGAAGTCTCTCTTAGTCTGCCCTTCTGTATTAATTTTTAGGTAAATTTCCTAAGCCTTGACTTCACTCAGATTCACTTCTTCCACTTTATGTCACTTCTCATCACAAATATTACCCCTCCACCTAATCTATCTTTTCTGTCTTTTCTCCAGAAGGTGTATCTATTGTTCTCCAACTGTAGGTCAAATTTTTGGGTGAGTTTTGTTTCCACTCAACACAAAATATCAAGTTCGTATATCCTTAAGTAGTCATTTATCTCCAACCTAGCCGATAGTAAACCATTAACATTATCATATGCTACTCTAAGTTTCCTTTTGGTGTTTCCTTTGCAATACTGCTTTCCTGATTTTTTTTATCTTTTTTTTTTTATAAAAAAACTATTTCCTCACCTTCTGATTAACAACTCAAAAAAAAATCATAATTTTTGGCTTCAGCTTCCCCTAAAAGCTATCATATGCTGACCTAACCTATACATGCTATCAATCTGACCTATACATCCAAGTCCTTCCCTAGAGTTATTGAGGTAATTTCCTTAATCATTTGTATTTCTTGTTCGTGGCGTAACTTCCATGAGGTGATGTGCTGTTCACGGCAACCAAAGAGTAAGGTGCATCGAGAATTATCAACTACATCTCTGACAAGGGACTCTTTTCTTTTATAAACTTGACTATTCCTTCTTCTAGGCTATCTCTTCCCTATTGCTTCCTGATCTCTAAAAGTTACTCTATCTTTCCTATTCTCATTTGTTGATGTCCTATCCTCTTTTTCCTCCATGGTGTTGAGAAGATTCTTTTTTACATTTGCCAAATCTTAATTTTCCCTTCTCAACTTATCAATCTTAGCTTTTTCCTTTTCTTACTCAAGTTTTTGCTCCAGATCATGCAATCTAGCCTCGTGTGAAGAAATTAAATCTCTAAATATTTTCAACTCTGTTAGAATTTCACTTACCTCTATGGTAGCATCCAACATGTAACTTATCTTTCTTCTCGAATTCATTCCCTGCACACTGATAATTTTTTTCAATGGACTTTCCTTTTGGAGTGAGAAACCTTGAAAAATCTGCCATTATTAGTGTATGTACAACAAAATCACAACATTGAGATGTAAATCAACTAGGATTATTATTTTTATTATTATTATTTTTTTTTTTTTTTTTTTTTTTTTTTTTTTTCTATTATGAGCGCCTTCGGAGACAAAGACCACTATGACTCCCTGACTCCAAGAGTTGGAATCAGCCACGTTTTGCCTTTAATGTGACCCTTAATAGCTTTACTTCCCCCTGTCAATTGGCAAGTATTTTTTATCTGGCTTAACCTGTTAAAAGCAAATCTAAGATCGTCGCGTCATGACGAAAATCAATATTCTTTCTTCATGACTCTCTCCCAAAGTTGGAACCAGCAATGTTTTGCCTCTACTATGACCCTGAAATAGCGTCGCTTTCCCCCTGTTCACTCAATTGGGATTTCCATTTGGCTTTTCCTGTAAAAGGCAAATCTAGGAACGTCGCGTCGAATCGCCGCTGCCGCTGCCGCCGCGGAGAGTGTGTGATTCACTATTGTCTTGAATCACATGTTGGACTCGTGATCGACAGCTATTTCCCTCTCGGTAGAGAGCTCAGAGCTCATATATGACCGATCTATGGGTAATACTGTGACTTTACACGCACGCACACACCCAACTCCCCGCCCACGAGAGTTGGAGTAACGACTCGCAGCGCAACGATACTGAAATTATTTCAGCCATGGGCGGGATTCCAACCCTAGCCGCCGTAGTGACAGTCGGAAACTACCAACTGCGCTAGCGTGTGTGTGTGTGTGTGTGTGTGTGTGTGTGTGTGTGTGTGTGTGTGTGTGTGTGTGTGTGTGTGTGTGTGTGTGTGTGTGTGTGTGTGTGATTCACCTTGGTCTTGGATCACGTGTTGGACTCGTGATCGAGAGCTATTTCCCTCCTGTAAGAGAGCTCAGCGCTCATATGACCGATCTATGGGTAATGCTGTGACCTTACACATAAGCACACACCCAGCTCCCCGCCCACTAGAGTTGGAATAACGACTCACAGCGCAGCGATACTAAAATTATTTAAGCCCTGGTCAGGATTCGAACCCGGACCGCCGTAGTGGCGGCAGCCGGGAACTCTACCAACCGCTCCACCGAGTCGAGTGTACAATGTGTGTGTGTGTGTGTGTGTGTGTGTGTGTGTGTGTGTGTGTGTGTGTGTGTGTGTGTGTGTGTGTGTGTGTGTGTGTGTGTGTGTGTGTGTGTGTGTGTGTGTGTGCGCGCGCGTGCGCAGCTTTAAGTTAACTTTAAGTAGCTCTGCTTCCTTTATCCTTCTGGCTTCTCAGCTGTCGTCACTGGCAATTCCAATGAGAACCATCGCAAAGACACCTGCTGTGCCTCCTCGTGGTGACACACGGCAACTGGATTTCCTTAGAGTCCATGCGAAACAACAGGGAATCTCGGAGCATCAGGAGGCCCCAGAGTTACTGTGCCATGGCCCACCGACATGTGGACACGCCCTGACACACTACCAAAACCTGTTCCACTGCCTTGTGGATTATCTTTTGATGTGATAAGGCTACGGGAGGACAACTTCAAACGAAACATCTGGTGTAGCGTCCCACAATTGGGAAAACTCAATAAACTACTACAGTCCTCTTCAGTGGGCGCTTGTCTAGAACTGCCTTTCCACCGTCACATTTTTTTTTTTTTTTTTGGGGGGGGGGGCGAACAGGAAAGTGGGAATCAGTGCAGCGCAAAGAGCTTCTCACATAACAAAATCATGGTGCAGGCTTCTCATTTGCAATATTTTCATCCTTCATCACCTACCATCATCACTGTATATCCAAATACTTGCGACGATAGGGACGGAGAAGTGGACACGAGCTGAAAGCGCAGCTGGAAGTGGTTAGTTCCTACCTGCAGATAAGCGGTACAGGGGTGATGGTCGCTGGGAGGTAGGGTTAAAGAAGCTCCCTTCGGAAGCCCCCTGCATTGTTCTGGGTGGCAAAGAATACTCAACGAAAGTCAAAGGCACAAGTATATTTAGATATACAAAAAAGAGCACTAGCACAAAATGCGTGCAACAGTTGTCAAGGCTGCTTGAAAACTGACGCCACGCTCACATTTTCGCGCCTAAACAACGGCGCGCATCGCATCTGCTAAATCTTACAATAACAAACTACATTGTACTATATACGATAAATATATAACATCATAATGTAAATTATGTACACAATAAATATATTTATATACACTGTGCCAACACAGCATGACTGATCAACCCCCCACAATGCTCACCCCACACGACGAGAGAACAAGAAAAAACACTCTAGGTACTGCCCATTTAGCAAGCTTCGGATGTTCAGGTACAGATGTTCAGGTATATATATATATATATATATATATATATATATATATATATATACATATATATATACATATATATATATATATATATATATATATATATATATATATATATATATATATATATATATACATGCAGACAAACCACTGGTCATCTCTTTCATTTTCCCAGTGGTTTGTCTGCATACTAGTATCACGCGTTCAAGTGATTTCTTCTGCATATATATACATACATATATATATATATATATATATATATATATATATATATATATATATATATATATACACATATATATTAATAGCGACTGGGAGTGTTAAAATACTGTTTGCTCGCGACGAATGCAGACCAAAGAAGACTGTTTTAATGTCGCACGAGATACACAGCTACAACATCGACATAGCAACTCCCAGTGAAGCACGGTTCAGCGTGGAAGATTCCTTAGCTGAGGCAGGAGAAGGATATTATGCCTTCTTCCGGGAGGGCCTCCCAGTGGGTGAAAGGGGACTATGTGCGGTCGGCTTTGCCGTAAAGACTTCCCTTTTGCGCCAAATCCCAGAGATGCCAACCGATATCAATGAGCGACTGATGGCATGGTGGATACCCTTAAACGCCGGCACATCACCATTATCAGAGTCCACGCCCTCACGCTCACTGCAGAAGAAAATGGGAAAGCAGTTCCGAGCTCCGGCAAAGTCCTTTTCCTTGGAGATTTCAATGTCGGGGTTAAATGAGTAGGCCAAAGAGAACAGCCTCAGTCTCCTTACCCTATGCTATGAGTACCATTTAACTATGACAAACACACTCTTCCAGTAAAATTAATACAAGACCACATGGAAACATCCCCACTCTGGTCTTTGGCACCGGTTAGACCATGTTATAGTACACTAAAAAGATAGGAAGACAGTACTGATTAGGAAAGCAATGAGAGGGGACGAATGTTGGATGGACCATCGTCTAGAGCACTGCAAAGCTCTCTTGAAACGAAGACCACAAAAGTGACGAGAACTCAACGTCTCAGCTCTATAAGGCCCGATATCAGGTGCAAAATCGCGCAGACCTTTTCAAGTATACAGCCTGTGCAGGGCATCACAACCTAATGGGACAATCTACACAGTGCCTACATGAAGTAGCAGCAACGTCCATTGGGATCTCTAAACGTACTAACCTGGATTGATTCAATTAAAATTATCCCGATACCCACCAGCTGCTAGAAAGCAAAAAAGAGGGTTCGCAACACTCTTCTCAGGAATCCAAATTCCAGCACACTAAAATCTTATCTACCAGCATTAGAGCCGAAGTACAAAGAAACCTAGGACGTATGGAAAATGAATAGTGACAAGAAGTTCTCCAAATGGAACACTTCACAAACAGTAACAACATACACGGATTTTATGATAGTGAAAATAATATATGGGGCAGTGAAATATGAAAACCACCACTGTATAAAAATAACGAGCAGGTCATCTCCAGATAGACTGAGCACTTTGATAACCTACTCAACCAACCTAACCCACCACAGCAAGTATATTGGGTCAATTGTCGAACATCCATCTACTACATGCAATAAATGAAACCCTCCGCTGGCTGAAATTTAAAAAGCTATTAGAGAATCAGAGAACAATAAGAGCCTAGAAACAGATGGTATCCCTGCAGAAATTTACAAAGAAGGGGGGTGTACACTGAATATATAGTCTGTGCGAACTACTCCAAGAAGTAATGGGCAACAGAAGTGCCACAAATACAAAAGGATGGCAACATCGTAACTATATACGAAAAAAAAGAGAGATCGAGTAATTCATGCCAAAATCATGCTTTCCCGATTAACCACACGCCTTACCAAAAGCTAGCTACCAGAAAGTCAAAGTGGCCCCCGAAAAGATCGCAGCGCCACCGACATGGTCTTCTCCATCCAGTAGCTGTGAGAAAAACCCAGGGAACAAAACAGATATTTGTAGTGATTTCTTTCTTAGTTATTGCATATATTAATTGTATACGTAACTCTCCTTTATTGTACATGTAATACTCATTCATTATACATGTAGTACGTAATCTCAATATATATTTATTGTGGATGTTTTGCATAAGTAAGCCCATGTAGTTATTACATTATATAAGTGCCCTATACATAATTATATAACCGTTTATATGCACCATTAGGCATACGCCCCAAGCGTATACGCTGGTGCCAATTTTACGTGCCATAGCATTAAGGTATTTAGTATAACGTTACCTTTAAACTTTTTGCACACATATTCCTCATTATATGTAATTATCCTCTTATTTCAGTATATTCTTATATATATATCTATGTGTTTGTCTGTATTGTTCTGCCTAATCTTTTCTCTACCTGGCAACGGAATACCAGGAAAGTGGGCCACGAGAGCGTGCCCATATCCTGGCTAGGCCTACAGCAGCGCCTGGAGAGGTAGATTACTTCCTGACGTGCTTATGTGTAGATCGATGTAATAAACTCCCAACAGAAAAACTGTGTGTTTGCACTTTACTATATTGGTGACCCCGGAGTGACCCGTGCCCAAGTGACACCTAATACCCAAGTGCTTCGTACCTAAGTGATTTAGGATCATACAGATTACGTGGTTAAGTGCCTATGCATATTCATAAACTGTGACTTAGTCATGCGCATGTAACTACGTACTTAAATTACGAAATTTGGGAGTGAAGTATCACTCCCATGGGCTTTGTTTGAGCCCGTGCGGTGGTGTTTATGTAAGACACACCTTGTGGAGAGGAGTTGGAATAGTGTAGCTAGTCAGAGGGTGATAGGGGGCAGTAGAAAAGAAAGGCTGCAGCTGTTAGAGCGGTGGTGGACGCTCTAGTAGCTAACGGAGCTCCTAGGGGCTTTGGAGGCAGCAGAGGCGGCTCACAAGATCTTCAGGGGGAGCCGGTGTTCTCCGTCTGAGGAAAGAGGTGGCGGGGCAATCGCTCAGGTAGTGGTGGAGGTCGGCATTTTCTTCACGGCAGTGGTTGCACCGGCGGTCTTCCGTGGTGCTCTGGGGATTAAGTTGCCAGAAGCAACGGTCCTCAAGACGCAACCTGAAGAGCAGCTTTTCTATCCTTCTGGTAGTTGAGCGGGGGAGGACTAGAGTTTCATATGCTGTCACCTTTTTGTACCACCCCGCTCGTTGGGAAATCTGCGCCTCCAGCCTGTGTTGGAGGTGCCACTGCGAGCGTGCTAATGCCCTAGTTCTAGGTTGGAGCTGGCTCTTGCTGGGAGGGACCTGGACGTCGACAATGGCACTCTTGCGGGCTGTGGCAGCAGCTGCGTCTGCAAGGTCGTTTCCATGCACACCGACGTGACTTGGCACCCAGTTGATGATGATATTCCGTCCTTCACGTTGTAATTTGTGCAGAAGCGCACTGATGTTGCAAGCAGCTTATCAGGTTCAGAGAGTCAGTGTGGATGACCACGGAATTGGAATGGGATACAAGGGCATGTTCTAGGGCCCCCTGCATCACCACGGCCTCAGCTTGAGGAGAGGACGCGGAGTCGCTGACTCTCCTGCCGAAGATGTGTCCATCAGTGACGAAGGCAGCTCCAGCTGTGTGTGGGCTGTGTTGTTCTACTGAGCCATCTGTAAAATATACGGTATGACCAGGTCGCGTCAGTGCCCGGATGCCGTTATTTGCTAATACATGCGCTTTGTCTGGGTGGCATGCGCCCCTTTTCCCCGGGATTGACGTAAATTTAAAGGTCACGGGAGCCAGTGCCCAGGGCGGCAGGCATTTGAAGTCCGGATGGGATTTTGGAATGTCCTTCTCGAGGAGAGGTTGCCGCAGTTGGAAGGAATCCAGGAGCTTGGCCGCGTGTGAGAGCCAAGTGTTGGGCCGTTGCAGTGTGTCTGCGCGTGCGAGTGAGGAGTAGATGTCCCAACTTAGACCTGTCTCATCGCGGGGGTGGAGTGTGCGGGCAACAAAGTCCGCCCCGAGCATTCTGATCCTGAATTGGAGAGGAGGGAGCAAGGCTTCCCGCTGGAGGTTGAGAATTTTGTACCACCGTTGTGCTCCCAGGATGACTCTAGCCGCTTCATTTTGGCATGTCTCAAGCCTTTGGAGTTTGTCCGCGTCCACAGTAAGGAGAACCGGGGCTGCGTAGTCGGCGATAGAACGCACCGCTCGTACGTAGTACGTGCGTAGGACTTGATGTGTGGCACCAAGTGCTCTTCCGCACATGGCCCTCATCACTGTGGTTCTGGCCGTCATTCTCTCTCTGAGGTAGGATATTTCCCTGTTGAAGGTGAGGCCCTTGTCGAGCCATACGCCCAGGTACTGGAATTGTGTGACCCAGTCTAGTACGAGCCCCTGAGTAACGAGAGGTTCTTTTCCCCGCTTAAAACCGAATGCCATGGCTTTGGACTTCCGAGAAGATATTTTGAGCCTGATCCTGACGCATTCCGCTGCGACGGCGTCGAGGCAGCGCTGTGCCCTGTCGTGGCATCGTTGCTTCCCAGTAATGATGAGAGCCAGATCATCGGCGTAGGAAATTATTTTGCAGCCGTGGGGGAGGGGGAGCTTCAGTACATTGGAGATCAGCACGTTGAAAAGGGTCGGGCTGAGGACCCCTCCCTGTGTTGTACCATTCTCTAGTACCGTGGGCTCTGACATGTGGCCTTGGAAGCGCACGCGCGCAGATCTGCGTGACAGGTAGTCGCCTATCCAAGTTAGAAGTCTTCCTCTCACACCTTTGCATGCGAGAGTGTCTTGGATATCCAGAGGACTGGCTGCTCAAAGGCCTTTTCCAGATCGAGAAAAATTGCGATGGAGGGCTCGCTGCTCACTGCTGCGAGAAGGGTGGCAATGCTGTGGGCCGTACCAGTGCCTTTGCGATAAGCATAGATATGCTCATGCAACGGACCTAGTTTCCATAGCAATGTGTTGAGTACCATCCTTTCTGCTGTTTTCCCCATACAGCTCACCAGGCTGATGGGGCGGTGGGCACCGGGTTCCTTGGGCTTAGGGATCGGCACTATTGTGGCCGTCCTCCAGGCTGTGGGCAGTCTCCCAGTTCTCCAGGACGCATTGATCACGCGGAGAAAGGCCTCATCTCCTGCAGGTCCGAGGTGTGCCAGCATGGAGTAGGTGACTCCGTCCTCGCCGGGAGCAGTGTCCTTGTCAGGTCTGCGGGCGGCCATGAGCTCTCCGAGAGTGAATTCCTCGTCGGTCTCGTCCGTCTGGGCCATCATGTCCCCGACGTGGTGAATCCTTCCCTCCCGCAGCTGTTGTTGCATCTCCTGGGTGCGCTGCGGCAGGAAGGCACTGCTGGTTCGAGAGGCGAATTCCTCTACCAGCCGCTGCGCCTCTTCGGTTGGGGCATGATGGGTTAGACGTGGGCGAGACCTGTTAGTGGCTACATGAAGTTTGCGCCAGAGCTCGGAGAGGGAGGTGTGGGCGTTGAAGCTCTCGCACCACTCATGAAATTTGTTGACCCTGACACGCGTAGCCGTGGCATGCGCTTCACGAATTGCTACTTGGAGGTTGGCAAGATTCACCTGTGTCCTGTTCCGTCTGAAGGCGCGGCGAAACATGCACACCCTGTGGTTAGCCTCTTTCATTTCCTCGTTGTAGTACCAGTGGTTCTTGTGCTTCCGGGTGGGCTGTCCCTGCAGTGGAATCGTATCGCTCGCGGCAGCGTGGAGGGCGGTTGAGAGATCCGCCTCCAAGCTGTCGGCGTCCCAAGCTGAGGGGTTGTACTCAGTTGCCCAGGACGGCAGGGCGTTGGAGAAGAGAGGCCAGTTAGCCTTGGATGTGTTCCACCGCGGAATGTTTAGCACCACCGGTGGCAGAGCCACATCTCGTATGTACGTGCATACGGCAAAGTGGTCCCTGGTGACAACGGGGTGGACCTCCCATCTTGCGCGGGAGGAGAGAGTGGCAGTCACAAAGGTTAGGTCAAGCCTGCCTCCCCGTACATGAGTCGGGGAGCCGTCGTTCAGCAAGGCGATGTGGGGAGAGGAGGTCAGTGCATGGTGTAGGTGATTCCCTGCAGCATTGGGGCCCTGTGTGGATGACAGAGATGGGTGATGAGCGTTAAAATCCCCTCCGAGGATGAGGAGTCTGTCCCCAGCAAGGGTACTCACTTCCCCAAGGTCCAGGACCGTGTGACGGCCCCTGTACAAGTTGTAGATGGTGAAGATCTCATGGCCTCGTTGTACGTGAACCGCATGAGCCTCCACGCCATCGCCACAGTATATGGAGTTGGTGTCTTCGCTGCAGGGTAGGCTGTCCTTGACGAGGACCATGCAGCCTCTCGTGGTGTCGCTGCACAGTAAGGAGAAGGTGCGGTATCCCGGGAATCGCACTTCTTCCCTTAGTAGTGTTTCCTGTAGAAGAATGATGTCGAGATCGTATTGCTGAGCGATAGCCAGTAGATATGATCTTTTGCGAAGAAACCCGTTAATGTTCCAGTGAAGGGCGCTCAGCTCAGTGTTATTGAAGAGAGGCATTATTGGTAACCTCTGTGTCCATGTCTGAGTCACTTCCGTTGCCCCGGGTGGCACCGGAAGTGGATGGTGCTGAGGAAATGCAGCTGTCATCGTCGGTCTCCCGCGGAGTGGTGGGGGGGGGGAGTTCAGCTAGGTCAGTGGGGGGAATTTCGGCGGATGGGATAGTGGCAGGGCTGTCTAAGCGGACCGTGTTGGGGGAGTGGGTGGTCGCGGGCAGGGCTGGTCTGGGTAATGGGGGGAGGGGGTGTTGTCTCGCTGGCGGTTTTGTTTTGAGTGTGATTTGTGACGATGGGTAGAGGAGGGTAGGTTCGCCCGCATATGTGTGCGCTGCGCCCGTCGGCGGCTGATTATTTCCATGGTGTTCTTGATAATGATATCGGTTCCCTTGCTGTCAAGGGCTTTGTGACCGAGGGCTGCCTGAACCCCCTCGATAACTGTGGAAAGAATTTCCTTGAAGTCACTCTCCTCCAAGACAATGGGAGTGGGCGAAAGGTTCGGCACAATGGAGGGAGTAGGGTGCGTCACAGCGGTTGTGGGTGTGGGAGCGGGCAAGGTTGCGGGAGATGTAGTGGGTGGCTGTGTTTCTCGGGTAATGAGTGGCGCGGCATCGTTGGGAATCGAGGAAGCAGAGGTTGTGGTAGATCGGCGGTGGACGTCCGTTTTATCGAGGTTCGCGGCCGAACGTCGTGCTGCGGTCACTTGCTGTCTGTGAGATGGGGGAGACCGTGTTGACAATGGGAGGGCGGGGCGCGGGTAGGTCGGGGAATGTCTCTTCGCTATCAATGCTTGGCGCGGTAGGGGATGTTTTGACCTGAGGCGGGGGGGGGGTGCTTCTTGCTCCCCCATACGAAGGTTCCTGGTGGCGCCGGGACGAAATCTACCTGTTTCGCAGCCCTCTGATAGCACTGCGCGGCCTCAGTCTTCCTCACCGTGTACCGAGTATTCCATGCATGATGTTTCTTTGTGCAGTTGGGGCATCTGGCTTGGAGGTTAGTGTCCCCGTTTTTTAATTTTGCGAGGCAAGTGTCTATTAAGTGTGGGCGGCTGCAGATGCCCCAGCGGGGAAGACGTGCTCGACATTGGTTTTGGTGGTGGCCATACTTTTGGCACCTGAAGCACCTGAAGGGATCGGGAATATACGTGCCCACGTGATATGTCCCCCATCCTCCTAATTCTAACGTGCTGATGGGGTCTCTCTTGACTTCAATGATCACATGGGGGAGTTGTTCGCTTGAATTTGTCGAGTAGCCACTTGGCGCTGGTGATCCTGGGCTGACACGTGTAGCCCCTAATTTGGCATCGAAATTGTAGACCACCATCTTGGTCGTTCGATCCTCCGGGAGGAGCTTCGTGATATTTATCCTGTGTCCTTGGATCTCCTTGACCTCGTCGAGGGTGTCGACTACATTTTGGTGGCGGGGGGTAAGGAGGACCGTGCCATCCTGCAGTAGCCTGAAGGAGACTAGCTTTCCTTGCAAGGGGCCAATCTCGAGGGCTCGGACGACGTCGATGGGCGAGTCGTCGAAGCCGTCCGTGTGGTGGACCTTGTAGGTAGGGACCCTGGAGTTTTTGGTGTTGTGAGTGGATTCCGGTGCCCTCTCCTCATCGTCAGAGTCGTCGGGTCGGCTTTTTTTTTTTTTTTTTTTTCGGAGACAGAGAGGCTGCCATGGCCTTTGCCCCTGTGGGGGTGGGTTTGACACAGTCTAGCGATGCCCTATGAGCTCAACCTATGCCGGTGCGCTAGGGTGCGCGAAAAGTGACCGGGAATGTGGGTTCCTCCACGAATGCAGTTCCAACAATTTTAAAAAACCACAGGGGCTATGTTGTAGTGCAAGCGCGTTATGTGAGGACATACAAGTTGGTCGAGCGAGATCCCAGGGGGAGACGGGAAGGCGCTCGGTACCGGAGTGTCGAACCCGTGTCCTGCTCGTGCGAGAGTGAGCGGGAGACTCTGGCTGTAGTACCCAGGAATTCAGCGAGGGACTGCCACAGCCGCGACGTGAAACAAATTCCTCGGTTGCAGGTGACATGCTCCGGCAAGCCGAAGGTGATTCGCGATCTGACTTGCGTACCTGCCTTCCCTGCTTGACACCTGCGTGATCCAAGGCTAACCTAACCCAGTGCAATTATGAATAATTACACACCACGGGAGCTTACCCATGTGGCATATATACAGTTTCAGGCTGCATGTAAATCAATTCAGTTATAACCTTACAAATAAAGGTCAACGATCTTGCTAACCCTCTCTCCTTCTCACCGTAGCCCCCTCCTACTCGCTACAATATTGTAGACATTGACCACGTGGCCGAGATCTGACGTGCTGGCCGCGATCTGACATGGACACCTGCCTTCCCTGCTTGACCCCTGCATGACTCAAAGCTAATCCAATCCAGTGCAGTTATGAATAATTATGCACCACGGGGATTTTACCCCCGTGGTGTGTATATATATATATATATATATATATATATATATATATATATATATATATATATATATATATATATATATATCAAGAGATAGCGTATTGGTTTACGTCACTGTAATTTTGTTACGGGTTAGCTGGGTTTGAATCCTCGGCTCGTCCACGTTTCAATTTCCAATGGATGACTATCGAGCGAATCTCAGTCTCGATTACGATGGCATGGAATTAAAAGTTATTTGTGGTTGAAAAAAGATATATATATATATATATATATATATATATATATATATATATATATACATATATATATACATATATATATATATTTATATATTACATATATATAGATATAATATATATATGACATATATATATATTATATATATTACATTATATATGTATATATATATATATATATATATATGTATATATATATATAGTCGAACCTCGAAAGCCCGGACTAATTGGGGAAAGGGCGGTCCGGTCATGCCACAAGTCCGGTAATCGAAAATGTCGCTCTAACACCCGTAGATTTTCGTAGCGGTATACGTATAGGTAATGTATGCTATGGCATAGAAACACATAAGAATAATACTCTAACACTGTAATAATAACAATATAATAATAATACAATAATACTAATAATTCTGTAATAATAACTGTAATACAGGCATGTAAATGTACTGTACATACAGTGTACTGTACTGTATTTCTTATTACGTACACTGTAAATATCTGAAGGTATGCACGCGGGACAGTGGTGGCGGCCGGGGTTGCCGCGTTTTCTACACTGCCGTGTAGAATGGGAGTCCTGCCATACCGGGGCGTACATTTTTCTCGGGTGTGTGCAGACTTTCATAGCAAGATATACTTGTCAAACTTTGACAAAATGTTGGTTCTAGTTGTTTTTTTCTTGAATGTATATAAGCCCCCCATGCCCTAACATATTCAGTAAGATATATATATTTTCTATTATCGCTAAAAGCTGAAACTAGCGTAGAATTTTTTTCTACACCGTAAAAACGTATCTTTTAGGGGTATATTTTATAAGTAACACAATTACCAATAAAAGTCGTATTTTGATGTACCATTTATTATTTGATAGCTAGTTCTATGATTTTTAAATAAAAGTTTGAGTTTTTGAATGTTTTCACAGCCAGCTGATATGTAGAAAAAAAAATTCCTCATGTCCTTGTGCAGTTTCAACATACCGCTATTTTACTACGTTTTGGTACAAAATTCTACGAAACGGCACCCCTGGTGCTAAAAGAAAGCTGAAACTTTAGCGTAGAATTATTTTCTACACCGTAAAAACGTATCTTTTGGGGTATAATATTTTATAAGTAACACAATTACCAATAAAAGTCATATTTTGATGTACCATTTACTATTTGATAGCTAATTCTATTATTTATAAACAAAAGTGAGTTTTTGAATGTTTTTAACAGCCCGCTATGTAGAAAAAAATTCCTCATGTCCTTGTGCAGTTTCCACATGCCACTATTTTACTACGTTTTTGGTACAAAATTCTACGAAACGGCAGCCCTGGTGCTAAAAGCTGAAACTTTAGCGTATAATTTTTTTCTACACCGTATAAACGTATCTTTTGGGGTATAATATTTTATAAGTAACACAATTACCAATAAAAGTCATATTTTGATGTACCATTTATTATTTGATAGCTAGTTCTATGATTTTTAAACAAAAGTTTGAGTTTTTGAATGTTTTTAACAGCCCGCTATGTAGAAAAAAATTCCTCATGTCCTTGTGCAGTTGCCACATGCCGTTATTTTACTACGTTTTGGTACAAAATTCTACGAAACAGCAGCCCTGGTGGCGGCTTGACTGGGCCGGGTTTGAGTACAAGTTTACGGCCATCACTGCCACCTACCGGACAAATAGGGAACTTTGTTTGAAAAGTCCGCCCTTTGTTCATTTCGACCGGTCATACGAGGGTCCGGGCATTCGGGGTCCGGGCTTTCGAGGTTCGACTGTATGTACATATACATATATATTTACATATACATTATATATGTACATATATGTACATGTATATATATATATATATATGTACATGTATATATATATGTACATGTATATATATATATATATATATATAACATAAATATGTATATATATATGTATATATATATTGCATAAATATGTATATACATATATATATATATATATATATATTACATAAATATATTTATATATAATACACTTATATATATATATATATATATATATATATATATGTATGTATATATATATATATATATACATATGTACAACATTGAATGGGTCCTAGTGATTAGAGATGCGGTTCTTCCGATGTTGTTGGCTTAGAATTAAAGTGCATTGTGGTTGATGAAAAAAAAATATATATATATATACATATATATATACACACACCTCTTCGAGCTGCATGTAAATTCAGCTAATCTTATAAAGGACAAAGAACGCATTAACCCTCTCTCCTCCTCATCGTAGCTCCTCCCCTTCGCTACATTGGCGATTTACATGAGTCCCAAAACTTATACCACGTGGGCAAGCTCCTGTGGTAATTATTCATAACTGCACTCGATTAGGTTAGCCTTGGGTCATGCAGGGCCCAAGCAGGGTAGGTATGTCAGATCGCGCCCAGCACATCAAATCGCAGCCACGTGATCAATACCTCCAAGGCTTTCTTCCTGTCTTCTCATCCGACTTTTGACCAGCCCAAGGGAAAATGAAGTCAAGGCCCCCCTCCTGAGTGCCCTAGACCGCGAGGGCGACCCCACCGGTCACTCCTGGAAAACACATGTGGTGAGTGGGATCCGCGCCTTCAAACTCCCGGAACTGATTCGGCGACGTGCTCTGGACAGACTATATTCCCCCTCCCCCGTGGCAATCTCCCTCCACCAGCTTCCAACTCAGGAGAACCATGACTCCTTGTTAATTGGCAACAGCCACTGAACTGGCCCTAAGTCACTCAAGGAAGAAAGATTGTATTATTGTCAAGGTATGGCTACAGCAGGGCAGTGCAAGATGAGGTGTTCAGTGTTTTCAGTGTAACGGCTGCATCTGGGGCAGTTTAGTTCTGTGGCCATGCCTATTCTATGGTGGTATTGCTTTGAAACTGGATGATCCTCTTTCAAAAGGTAAATCTCCTTTCTAAACCTTAACTCCTCAAACTCTACACACCTAATAACATGACATGATAACTCTCCTACAGTTCAATAATGTTACCATACTTATCTCATATTTCACAACTTACCCACACCTACCTACTTATTCCATGGTGCCATTATGAGCTTTGATCTTAGCATAATATTATGCCCCAAGGGCAGAAGTCTATCTATCAACCAAAAGGCAGCCAGTCAAGACATGCACCCACACCCACCCATCCCCATTCATTACCACTTGTTTCCTTTCTATCTTAGCTAGCTTCTCATGAATGATAGGTCATCCCTGTCAAGACAAAGTACATCTACAGCTAGTTCACACTGTTACATGACAACCCTTTCTCTTCATCCCCTCATATGAAAATAGAAATGTGGAGAAATCCCTTTGGGCAATGTCAATTTATAGTCCATTCATAACTATTCTTCACTCACTCCTATCTCTTCCATCTCTCCTTTCCCTGCTCAACAGACATTCCCCTTTTACTCAAGATCCCCTTCAACTCAATGATCTATTTCATTCTTGGTCTTCCCTTCAAGTTCACTATATCTGCCTCTGCCCTCCACACTCTCTTTGCAATTCTTTCTTCACTCATTCTTTCCACATGTCCAAACTATCCTGGTATTCTTTGATCAGCACTACCTGCCACCTCTCTTTTCACCACCACTCTCCTCATTTCTCTCCATCCTTGTAGTCCCCACCATACTTCTCAGATTTCATTACAAACACTGGTGAATTAAATGAGATACAAAGGCAGGACACCACAAGCATAGCTCCCCTTCCTGTAAGATACAACTAGGTACAACTAGGTAAACACACACACACACACACAGATAGATGGATTAATCTCAGGATTGAATTAACTAAATGATTACCTCTCAGATGGAAAACCAGACATAATGGGAATTGTGGAGACGAAATTAAGGGGTCCACTACCACCTTATAGTGTTGGACATGGGTTATACAATTATTGGAACATGTTCCAGCCATTTTGCAAAAGATATACAGTATACAGGGCTCCCACTCCTTATCAGTTACTTCTTTTCATTACTTTTTAAGGACTTTTCATGACCCATTCTTGCACTTTTTCAGGACCTCTGTACATATATTCCTGGCTATTTTACATAGGCCAGCACTTGCAAAAATTACCAGAAAACATCTTTCAAGGGCGGTGTACCTGAAGAACAATATAATGTCCACTTTTAAAACTACCACAGTTGATGGAGATTAGATTATAGAGTAAAGGTTGGGTTGGTTTGGACCTCTATTCAATCCATCAGGTGGTCAAATCCTTTTATTAAGTGACCAGAGAAGCTCTACTTTGGTTCACATTGGCTAGAGACAAAAAGAAAAGTTAATAAGAGAATATCACAAAAGTAATTACATGTATTTTATATCTAGAAGTTTGACACATACTTTCACATTGTTCAACAGCTTGTTATATTAAATATAACATGTTATATTAACATGTTATATTAAATATAACATGTAGGCTGAAGTAGAGTTCAAATAATGTAATCACCTCTTGACTTCTGGACAATCCACATCTAATTGAGAAGTTCATGGCAAATACCACTACAATACATTCCCTGGATTCATTCTACACACACAAATTTACTTATATGTTCACAAAAAGTTTCAGTTATAAATCAGACTATCCAGGAAGTCTTTTGGTCTTCTGTTCAATTTCAGACAGAATTTTTTTTAAGGCAGCCTTTTTTTTTTTTCTGCTGTGCACCACATTTCATTAGATTTTACAATTAATGAATGACTGGTTGCACCATGGGCTTTAGGTGCCTCTTTGGCAAACTTGACAGCAGATCATTCAAGAGCAGTGATGTCAGAGTCCAGGGTCTTCCTTTTTTTCTTCACCTCATCAATTTCTTCAATAGCTGTCTTTCTATTTTGGTTTACTCTTTCAGTGGTCTTTTTTCATTTCTCTTCTACATACTGGTGGTATCTCTGGCATGCCCCAGAAATTGAACAGATGAGCCACATTAAATATTCCATCAACACTGGACAGTGATTATTTGAAGTACAACAGTCATTCCTTCTGACATACTTTCCTTTGCAATTTGCCTGTTTGTGGAGAATCCCTCTCTTATAACCTCTTTTATACTTCAAGCCTTTTGCATGAATTTTCAGTGCCACAATTCCTTCATTTTTTAATGAGATTGGTTTTGCACAGAATCACCATTCAAATCTTTGTTGTAACCAATCTGAGAATTTGGGATTACCCAGCCTCGATAACTAGAAATGGCATTGTCCAGGCATTATTCTTTCTGAAGTGATCCTCAATTATGTATAGAAATCCTTATGAATGGTGGATGACAGCCAATTGTCATACAAATTTCAGAGCTGCAATGAAAGTTACTAGCAGCAATGGCATCTGTAAGAATTTGTGGAAGTGTAGTGACGTGATGCATCTTACGACCCGTCACACACTGATCAAAGAAATCTTCGGAACTAGCCTTTCCAAGTTCCCGTAGTTGGCAAGCGTAGTTCGCAAGGGTGTCCCTGCCAGCCAGCGGTCAGCCAATCAGGAACTTGGAAAGCTCCTCACGTTCCCGCTAGCCTCCTTTAAAAGGTCGGCGTTTCGCCGAGATGGGCAGAACAGTACCTGACCAGCGCACAAACTACATCTCCTCGTCCAGTCTTCTAGCCGTCCCATCGAGCCTCGCCGTCATCATCTGCTACCGCCTCGCTGACGTTAGACTCCACGTCCAGCTACAACCATAAGCTCCACTAAGCTGTGGCCTTAGTCCGAGCTTCACCTATATTTCTCATGTGACACTTCTAGTGTCCCACCTTGTGGCTAATTACCAAAAGAAAGAGATTAGATATTTTGTGTTGATTTTCATTTGTCCTGCCGTTGTTCCGAACTAAAACTACTACAAAGTGGTGACCCCAGTGAAGGACAACCAGGATTATGGAAAACATACAAGTGAAACTTCCCAGTTTCTCCCGTGACTTGGAGAGCTGGCTAGTTCACACAGAGGCCTATTTAGCCAATCAAGGTAACGTGCCGGACCTCCAAGCCTTCGGTGCGTACATCGCCGCTCTACCAACGGACGTCATCGCTCTTGTCCGTAACGTAGTCTCCTCTCCTCCGCAAGAAGGCAAGTGTTCCGCCCTCAAGACTGCCTTACAGAAGCTTTACACCAAGCCCGACGACCAGCTCTACCGAGATATCCAGCATAGTGAAATCGGCGACATCACCCCGTCACAATTATACACCCGTATGGTCGCCCTCAACACCCGGGCAAAGGTGTCATTGGCCAAGGAACTCCTCCGCTCCATTCACCTCTCCAAGATGCCGGACGCCCTCCACTTACACCTGGAAGCTCTAGCCGGCGATAAGGACGACGAACAATACTGCGAAATAGCAGATAGATTGTTCCAACGTCATACCTCGGTACAGGTCTGGTCAGCCAGAAGCTTCCACCCCAGTGACAAACCAGTGCAAAGTGTTCAGTGTAGTGACGACCCAGGTGTTAGTGACAATAGTGCTGTGAGTGAAAACATTCCCGTGCCATATAGTGCCAGTGACCAAAGTGTGCAGCAGCTACGACAGGAAGTGGCCGACATGAAGACTTTGCTCAACCAGTTTTTAGCCGAGAAGGGAAGTCATCAACCACCACGTAGCCCCGCTCCACGACAGGATACTACCTCCTGCTGGTACCATACCCGCTTCGGAGCCAAGGCGCTCAGATGCACACAACCATGCAGCTGGTCGCAGGGAAACGCCAAACGCGGGGGTCGGTAACCACCCCTACCCCCGCTAACCATACCCACACCCTCCTCTCAGTGCATGATCGCCATTCTGGCCTATCCTTCCTGGTAGACACAGGTTCAGCCGTCAGCATCATACCCCCGACGGAAGAACCCAACCACGGTACACGTTGGCCATCCTACGACCTACTTGCAGCCAACGGTATGCCCATCGCAACGTACGGCAGCCACCACAGCGTCCTGGAACTCCACGATGTCAAGTTCCCTTGGACATTCGTCATAGCAGCGGTACAGCAACCCATTCTTGGCTACGACTTCCTTCAGCACTACAATATGGTAGTTAGCGCCAAGGACAACTGCTTGTACCACGGCACAACAAGCATACCAGGAACCACCACTAACGCAACTTCCCACCAGATATCGTCACTCCAGCCCGATGGCGATTATGCACGCATCCTGCAGGAGTTTCCCCAGCTAACATCGCCAGACAAGACCAACACCACCACCACCCCTCACAACATCATGCACCACATCCAGATATCTGGACCGCCAGTATACAGCAAGCCTCGACGACTTTCCCCAGAAAAGTTGGCCGCTGCCAAACAGGAGTTCCAAGAACTCCTAGACCAGGACATCATCCAACCATCGGAGGGTGCTTGGGCATCACCACTCCACATGGTTCCCAAGCCACCCCCACCGCCCAACAAATGGCGGGCTTGCGGTGACTACCGTCAACTTAACCGCATCACGAAGCCCGACCGCTACCCCATCCCTCACGCTCAGGACTTCCAC
This sequence comes from Oratosquilla oratoria, assembly GCF_046742065.1. NCBI lineage: Eukaryota > Metazoa > Arthropoda > Malacostraca > Stomatopoda > Squillidae > Oratosquilla > Oratosquilla oratoria. The sequence continues at coordinate 11,272,084 of NC_134819.1, forward strand.
TTCAAGCTTCACGGGAAACAGGTCTTCTCTAAGATCGACCTGGTCAGGGCGTTTCATCAAATCCCTGTAGCGCCGGAAGACGTCCAGAAGACAGCCATAGCCACTCCGTTCGGCCTCTTCGAATGGAAGATGATGGCCTTTGGCCTCCGGAATGCCGCCCAGACGTTCCAGAGGTTCATAGACCATGCCCTGAGAGACTTCGACTTCATCACCGTTTACATCGACGACATCCTCGTAGCCTCCGATACTCACGACCAGCACCGCCAACACCTCCGCCTCCTCCAAGATTATGGCCTCCGGGTACACCCGTCCAAGTGTCTCCTCGGAGTTTCATCTCTCGACTTCCTCGGACACCGTATCTCAACGGCAGGCCTGTATCCTCTCCCTCAAAAAAATCGACACCATAAAAGACTTCCCACAGCCAACATCCATCAAAATGCTCCGACGATTCCTAGGAATCGTCAATTATTACCATAGATTCGTCCCCGACGCAGCTGCAAAACTCGCTCCCTTGAATGACCTCAACAAGAACCATTCCAAGCGGTCGGTCAAACCTGTGAAGTGGTCTTCCGAAGCGACCCAAGCATTCGGGCAAGTCAAGGCGGCAATCGCTGAGGCCGCCCGCTTGTCCTACCCGGTAGCTCACGCCCCCACATTCCTTACCACCGATGCCTCCTCCTCAGCAATTGGCGCCGTCCTCCAACAGAAGATCAACGGCCAGCTCCAGCCTATCGCCTCTTTCTCCAAACGTCTGGAACCTCCTCAAATTCGCTACAGCGCCTTTGACAGGGAACTGCTAGCCATAGTCTCGGCCGTCAAGCACTTCCTTTACTTCCTTGAAGGCCGGCCTTTCGTCATCCTTACAGACCACAAGCCACTCGCCCATGCCCTAGACAGGGTCTCCGACCATCACTCCCCAAGAGTCTCCCGGCAGCTGTCATTCCTCTCCCAATTTGATACTCGAATTGAGTATATCAAGGGAGAGGATAACCAGGTGGCCGACGCCTTGTCTAGAATCACCTCCAGCATCCTCCCTGACCACAACATAGACTACTCATGCATCGCCGCATCTCAGAATAACGAAAGTGAACTCCGCCTCCTACGTATGCACGACACCTCATCCTTACAGCTAAGACAGCTTCCTAACAACCCCGTACCATTGTGGTGTGACGTCTCCACAGGCAAACCCCGCCCGTACATCCCCGCCTGCCACCGTAAGGACGTCTTCTCCTCCTTCCATGACCACAGTCATCCGGGCATCCGCGCGACACAACGCCTCATCACGAATCGAGTCGTCTGGCCAGGCATCAACAAGGATGTCAGACAATGGACCCGGACCTGCGTCCCCTGCCAGACGGCCAAGGTTACGCGCCACGTCCACGCACCACTCCAGCGTTTTCCTACACCCACGGCACGTTTCCAGTCAATCCATGTTGACATTGTGGGCCCCCTTCCGCCTTCTCGTGGCATACGTTACCTCCTTACGTGTATCGACAGGTACACCAGGTGGCCAGAAGCGATCCCCCTTCCGGATATATCCGCCGAGACGACCGCCCGTGCTTTTCTCTCCGGTTGGGTATCCAGATTCGGCGCACCTCACATCATTGTCACCGATAGGGGCCCTCAGTTCGAATCTGACCTATGGTCCAGCCTCCTCAAGTTCCTTGGCACCAAACGCAACCGGACTACCGCTTACCACCCCCAAGCCAATGGACTCGTGGAACGGTTCCACCGCCAACTGAAGGAGTCGCTTAAGGCACAACCCTCATGCGATTGGGTCGACGCCCTTCCCCTGGTGCTTCTCACGATCCGCGTCACACCAAAGGTCGACAACGACATTTCCCCATCTCAGCTACTTTACGCTGAGAACCTTCGCCTCCCTGGGGAAATTGCCACGCCTGCCGTCGGCGATCCTGATCGTCACGCCCTCCTCCAACTTATCAAGGAGACGTTCGCCAACACCCGTCCAACCCCCCCCCCTCGCCCACCACAACCTCAACCGGAGCACCTTCCCCGGCCCTGTCTACAAGTGACTACGTCTTCCTCAGGCGAGACTCCAAACGAACTCCTCTTCAACGCCCATACGATGGCCCCTTCCGAGTCCTCACCAGATCAACAAAACACTTCGTGATCAACCGAGATGCCAAACCGGATCGCTTCTCCATCGACAGGCTCAAGCCGGCCCACCTCCCCACCACTCCCCCTACCAAAACTCCAGGGCCACTACAATACCTCTTACAACATGGTCCTAACCCCATCCTCACCACCGAACCAAGTCATTCCCCACCCCCCGAAAAACTCTCCCCTCCATACCAATACTCCCCTCCTGCCCCTAACTCCCCACCACCACAGCACCAGCAGCAGCCCGCCCAAACTCACGCAGATCACGCGTACGCGACGGCGAACCCTTATCCTTCTCCTATCCCACAACCACACCCTTCTATAACTGTTCCCGGCACCCCCCAAGATCTTCCCCAACCCACGCCCCCGCTCTACCATGCAATGCAACAATTCTCACCCAACCATATGTCTCCACAGCTCCATACTCAACCGACCTCCCATCGCCAGGCCTCCGACCTCGACAACACCACCCTGCACTCGAGCCCCCCTCCATCAAGGCCCTCCTCGCCAGACATGCCCCCTGACGGCATGACCACTCGTTCGGGGCGATTGATCCGAAGGTCAGACAGGTTCAAATATGTCGCGCGCGTCGCTCCCTATCCTCCTCGACGCCCGCTTTCGAAGAGCGGGGGGAGTGGCGTAGTGACGTGATGCATCTTACGACCCGTCACACACTGATCAAAGAAATCTTCGGAACTAGCCTTTCCAAGTTCCCGTAGTTGTTGTTGTTGTCGTTCCCTAGACTGTCTGTCCGAGCAGTCCCGTCTCCCCAAGGAATGCTATAGCCGAAACTGGGTTTTCCCACAAATCCTTTATAGAGCGTATGTTGTGTTGTTTGCGTGCATGATTGTGTATAATGCAGTCTTCCATTATGTGTTGTATGGTATGGGGTGAAGTGTTACATCCTGGGCAGCTGTTCACAACGCGGTCATCCAGCCTCTTCTGGTAGCTTAGAAGTGCTGGGTGGTGACCGCAGTCTGGCCAAGTGGACTCTGTCCTTTCGTGGGAGAGAGGATTCAGAAGGGTGGATATCAGTTCCCGTAGTTGGCAAGCGTAGTTCACAAGGGTGTCCCTGCCAGCCAGCGGTCAGCCAATCAGGAACTTGGAAAGCTCCTCACGTTCCCGCTAGCCTCCTTTAAAAGGTCGGCGTTTCGCCGAGATGGGCAGAACAGTACCTGACCAGCGCACAAACTACATCTCCTCGTCCAGTCTTCTAGCCGTCCCATCGAGCCTCGCCGTCATCATCTGCTACCGCCTCGCTGACGTTAGGCTCCACGTCCAGCTACAACCATAAGCTCCACTAAGCTGTGGCCTTAGTCCGAGCTTCACCTATATTTCTCATGTGACACTTCTAGTGTCCCACCTTGTGGCTAATTACCAAAAGAAAGAGATTAGATATTTTGTGTTGATTTTCATTTGTCCTGCCGTTGTTCCGAACTAAAACTACTACAGAAGAACATTCAGAAATCATCATAAATAAAAAGTGAAGTACCTCACACATCATTTCAGGATCAGTGGATCATTGTGTGACCAGAATTTTTCAAATACAATATAGTTCCCTGGGGAAATTATTTTTATTGCCAATTAAGAAAACCTGAAATAACTTTATTTTGATGGAAAAACATAAAATTAATTGCTTTTTCATTACTTTTGACTTTTTTCAGAATTTAAGGACTTTTCAGTATTAGATTTTTAAAATGCAAAAATTACTTTTTAGGTTCTTAAGGACCTATACAAACCCTGGTATCTACCTAGTTGTATTTACCTAGTTGTATTTTGCGGGAAGGGGAACTATGCTCGTGGTGTCCCGCCATTGTATCTTGCAGTGTCTAGTTTGCTTTTAAACTCATGAATGGTTTTTGCGCATACTATTTCATTATCCAGTTTGTTCCAAGTGTCCAAAACTCTATGTGGAAAACTGTTTTTCTTCAGTTCTCTTCTATAGCTGTTTTTTTTATTTTCTTTACATGTCCTCTTGTGTTTCTCTTGTCCCAGTTAAGTAAGTCCTCTCTATCAAGTATCTCGGTGCCTTTCATGATTCTGTAGATGGTCAATAGGTCACCTCTCTCTCTTCTTTGCTCCAGTGTCGGTAACTCCAGTTTAGCCAATCTCTCCTCGTATGATAGGTTTGCAAGTGCAGGTGCCATTTTTGTAGCTGCTCTTTGGATTCTTTCTATTTTCTTTATATTCTTTTTGGTACTGGGGACCACAATGTCGCTGCGTACTCTAGTCTAGGCCTTATCAATGTAACCAATATTTTTTGTTATCATGTCTTCGTCCAAGTATTCAAATGCCACTTTTATTGATCTTAGCAAGTTATAAGTCTCCCCGACAATTTTGTTAATCTGTTTATCATAGGACAAGTCGTTCGTGATAATTACTCCCAAATCATTTTCGGATCCTACTTTTTTTACTTCTTTGGTTCCAATTGTATATTTTCCTGATATTCTGTTTTTGCTTTTTCCAAACTCCATAATGCTACACTTCTTAGTATTAAAGTCCACTTCCCATTTCTGACTCCAGTTCCATACCCTATTTAGGTCTTCTTGCAGTGCTTCACAGTCCTTATCAGTTTCTACTTTCCTTAACAGTTTGGCGTCGTCAGCAAAGAAGCTCATGTAACAGTTCACGTCCTCGTCCATGTCATTCATATAGATAGCCGGTACAGATCCTTGTGGTACTCCACTGATCACCTCTTTCCAATCTGAATATTTTTCTCTGAGCACTACTCTCATCTTTCTACCAGTCAGGAAGTCCTCCATCCCTTTTAGTAGGTTCCCTTGTATTCCTCCTATGTGTTCCAGTTTTTTTTAGTAATTTTCTGTGTGGTACTTTGTCAAAGGCTTTTTGCAAGTCTAGGAATACACAATCAGCCCATCCATTTCTTTCTTGCATTATGTCTATTAGCCTTAAGTAGAAGCATATTAAGTTTGTGGTGCATGATCTTCCTTGTCTGAACCCGAATTGTCTTGGGTTTAATATGTTGTTGTCTTCCAGATGTTTTACCCATCTATTCTTGATGATTTTCTCACAAATTTTGGCTATAGTGCTTGTTAGTGATACTGGCCTATAGTTGGTGGGTTCTTCCTTGTTTCCTCCTTTATATATTGGTACAATGTTAGCATTTTTCCAGTCATTAGGTATCTTTCCTTCTTTGAGTGAGCTATTTATTATGATGTGTATTTTGTCCATTAGTTCTTCTTTACATTCCTTTAGAATCCAATTTGCAATACCATCCAGGCCATGTGATTTTCTGACGTCCAGTTTTGATAGATGTTCTGATATTTCTTTTTGTGATGTTGTAAACTCACTCATGTGGGGAGATTGCTTGTTATTATCTATGTCCCAATTTTGTATTTTCTCTCTGGTGAAGACAGTGGTTGTTCATGACTTCAGCAATCTCTAATTCTTCTGTGTATTCTATATTTCCTTGGCGTAGTTTCACCATTTCCTGTTTGGTTTTAAGTTTACCATTCACATACCAATAGAATAGCTTGGGTTGATCTTTGCATTTATCTTTAATATCCTTCTCATGGTTCCTTTTTTCCTCTCTTCTCACATTAACATACTCATTTCTACAGTTTACATAAATTTGACATTTGCTTTGTTTTTGTCTTTTCTCCACCTTTTCCAAGCTTTGTCCCTTCTGTCTTTTGCCTCATTGCATCTTTTGTTGAACCAACATTTAATGTACTCTCTCTCTCGCTTTTGTCTTGGTACATGCCTGTTTACCCCTTCATTGTAATTATCCATGAATATATTCCATTTCTCTTCCACTGTTGTCTCTTTCATATAGAATTTTTCCCAGTTTGCATTCCGGAAGAATGTCTTTAGTTTTGCAAAGTCTTTTGTTGTACATCAATTTTCCTTTCCTATGGTGTGTGTGTGTGTGTGTGTGTGTGTGTATATATATATATATATATATATATATATATATATATATATATATATATATATATTTATCAACCACAATATCAACATTGAGAGACTCAAGGAGGCCAATATCCAAAAATTGAAATGTGGTACAGCCAAGGGCTTAAACCTGAGCTAGCATGCGCCAAATGTTAGTGACTTAACTGATTGTGCCAATTGGTTAAGTCACTAACACTTGTCACATGCTAGCTCAGGTTCAAGTCCTTGGCTGTACCACATTTCAATTTCTGCATGTTGGTCTCATCAAGTCTCTCGATGTTGATGGCTTAGAATTAAAGTGTATTGTGGTTGATAAAAATGTATATCTGTTCACTGGGACCCATTCAATGTTGTACATATTATATATATATATATATATATATATATAATTACAAAGGTGGAGCATGCCAACAGGAGACCTTTTGGTCCTTATCTAGGTTGGATGCAAGAAAAAAAATCATAATAATAATAAATGAATAAATAAAAACTATAATAATGTAAGAAATAGAATACATAAATAAATACATAGGTATAGTTAAATGATAAACAAACAGGTAAATAGTAAATAATAATAAATTGACATGACTAATAATAAATGAAAATCAAACAGACAAATGATAACAAAACAAAAATAATATAAAAAATGATAATCATTACAGCATCTTACTTAGGTGTTTATCTAAATGATTCTTAAAGCTTCGAACTGAACTACATTGCACTGCCTCTGCAGGAAGTTTATTCCATTCATTAACTACATGGTTGGCGAAGTTGCTACCCACTTCCAAATTGAATCTATTTCCGGACAGTTTGAGACCATTGTTTCTTATCTGATTCTCATTCAGTGTGAAAATTTTGTCACTTTTGATGTTGTCAATTCCCTTTAGAATTCTAAAGACCTGTATCAAGTCACCTCTGAGTCCACACTTTTTTTTAGGGAAAACAGATTCATATGTTTGAGTCAATTTTCGTATGATTTATTTTTTATATTTGGAATCAGTTTTGTGGCTCACCGTTGTACTTTTTCCAGTCTGTCAATGTCTTTAATGAGATTCGGTGACCATACGGAAACAGCATATTCCAAATGTGGACGAACTAATGATTTATATAGCTTGTTAATGAGTGATGGACTTTTGAAGTCAAAAGATCATGCAATCAGTCCTAGAATCTTATTTGCTTTCTCAGAGGCTGAAATACAATGCTTGGATGATTTGAGATCGTTACTGATAATTACGCCGAGATCTTTTTCACTATTCACTTTTGTTAACGAATTTCCAAATAACTTGTAATCGTACTTACTGTCATTTTTACCTATGTGCATTACCTTGTTAAATTTCATTAGCCACTTTTCAGACCAATGCTGTAATCTATTTAAATCTTCTTGAATATCTAATTGGTTTAAGTGATCATTTGCCATTCCACACAGTTTTGTACCATCAGCAAATTTGGAAACAGTAGATTTTAGTCCATGGTTTATATCATATATACTATGAATAGAAGTTTGCCCAAGAACAGAACCCTGAGGAACTCCACTTGTAACATATTTCCATCTAGAAATTTTTCCATTTAAAACAACTCTTCATTTTCGATCATTCAACCAATTTCTAGTCCAACTTAACCCCTTCCATACGGTGCCACATACGTAGGCGTCATGAGGAGCAAGTGGCTTCGCGACGCTGCCATATCGGCGTCTTGATTATATTTATTGTAGTCCCCCCTGTGTTTTTACATTCTCTCTAATCTGCTCTTAATCCCATTCTCTGTGGTTTTCAAAATTCACGGGTGAAAGAGAGAACGATCGATATAAGCTGTGACTATATTTTATGATGCGAGTATTATTACGACACATTGTACGGCTGGCATTGGCTGCTGCCCGCGAGATTTAAGTTCCGTACCGAAGTGGTTAATAGGCTACCACTTATTCCGTGTGAAGCTAATTTAGTAAGTAGTCTTTCGTGGGGGACGGTATCAAAAGCTTTTGCTAAGTCTAGATATATTAAATCTATATTGTTTCTTTTGTCATAATTTGAGATAACTGTGTTGTAGAATTCAAACAAGTTAGTCATGCAAGAATATTTCTGTCTGAAACCATGCTGGCTATCATTTATCAAATGGTTACTTTCTAAATGATGTTCGATAGCATCTCTGATGATAGTTTCCATTATTTTTCCTATGATTTAAGTCAAACTTATAGGCCTATAGTTATTTGGCTTCTTTTTGTCACCTTTTTTGAATATGGGGGTAACGTTAGCTAGCTTCCATTCGCTTGGGACATCTCCGGATATGATAGATTTCTTGAAAATAATTTCTAATGAAACAACGATCTCATTTTTCATTTCCTTTAAGATTCTTGGATGCCAACCGTCAGGCCATGGTGCTTTATTAACTTTGAGTTTCTCTATACACCTTTTAATTTTTTCTTTTGTTATATTTACCATAGTGAGTTTACCCTAGACTTTTCACAGGTTTCAATTTGGAGTTCACTTTGAGGTGTTTAGTTTACGAATACCGAGCTAAAATAATTGTTTAAAATATTACACATTCCTTCATTTGAATATTCACGTTGACCATCAGCAGATAATAGTGGACATGATTCCTAAAAACCTTTTTATCTCTAATGTAACTATAGAATTCTTTGGGATTCTCTTTGGATTTATCAACGATATTCATTTCGTATTGTCGTTTTCTTGTTTTTATTGTCTTTTTTAAATCTCTCTGTATCGATACATGATTTTCAGTCATTAGATGCACCCGAGCACTTATATTTCTTATAAGCCTGTCTCTTTTTAGCAATACTTTTTTCACTTTCTTTGTCGAACCACTTTGGGCAAGCCTGATTTGGGGGATGTCTGTCCTTAAAAGGAATGTAAGTATGAATCATCTTAGTGAGCGTATTTTGAAATATTTCACACATCTGATCTACAGGTCTTTTGCTTAATTTTGCCTCCCAATCTGTAAGCTGAAGCTCCTGACATAGTCTTATGAACTGAGTTTTACTGAAATCAGGTATCTTATAAACACAATTATCTATTCTAAAAAAAAATTAGGAGTTTGAATCTAAGTTGTGATCGCTATTTGCAACAGTTTCACCGACTTCTACATCAGTTACCATGCTTTCACAGCTAGTGATCAATAGATTGAGTAAGTTTTCATATCTTGTGGGCTCTTTTACATGCTCAATTAAGTAATTGTCACCAAGAAAATCAATCAAGGAACTATACCTAGGTGGCCATGTTCAAGGGTCATCCAATCCAATCAATATATATATATATATATATATATATATATATTATATATATATATATATGTATATATATTACACCAAAAATACTTTTACTTCATACGGAAATAAAATTATATTAACATCAACCCTTTCCACATCAGGTGATGGAACTTTATATTCTGAATATCACCATTCATCTTTGTGGTACATTTCCAGTATCAAAAGAGTTATTTATACCCCAGTCCCTTCCATAGTGTGTGGCACTTTTTCTTTTATTTTGGCTACTGCCTGGTTTCACTTACCTTTATGACACCATTTCTTAATTATGTAGGAATTAACAATATGCACAATAATAGTAAAACTTTATTGTCTTTTTGTGTATAAAAATTTTATTTTGTGTATAACTACACAACTCTACAAAGATATACAGATCTGTTCCATCTGTACCATTGAGTGTCAGTAAACTAAGTACTACAAATGAATTTAATTCATACATAAAATGCACCATAGTGAATGTAGAATAAAGTCATATCTTTCTAAAAAAAAATCTTGAGAAGTCATTTAAAGTAAAAAAGAATAAAAGGAAAGAAGACACTCTTTCGACTCTGAGAAACTTACTCATTCTTAAAAAGATAAACATAGGATAAAAGTTAAATTTCCTTGTTGGAAATATGGCTCTGAAATGATGTACCAAACATTTGCTTCTCAATATGCCAAAAAATATTGACTACAGTGAAATTTCACTTCATAAATGAATCACATGTAATAGCTACTGACATATTGCTTAATCTTTTTTTATACTGCAAAAAATCAATACACTGTTACAACAAAAGGCAATACAGCTGCATTTTTTACATTTCTGACACCCAAATTTGAAATTCATTACATTAACTTTCTTTGCACATTTATATGAGAAATTATTGTATTTAACAGTCTGTATTTAATGTTACATATACAGTACTCATCAAAAGTATGTGACCCTTACCCCTTGCGATGACATATGATGAAAATAGGAAGTCATTTTCTGAGGTGAAATTATGTAGATAGAATGGATCTCACAACCCCTGCTGTAACACTGGGCCAACAGAGTGGAATGTGAGCAAGAACCCAGCCAGTTGTTTCCACACTGCTGTGAGAAGAACAATTACGGGTAACCCCTCTCTTTGAGACCTTGCCTTTTTTCACATTGGTTTTCTTCATTTCCTTAGGGTCCATATCATTACCATAGCCCCTACAAAAGAATTAACCAAAGATATAATTGCCCAGATCATTGGACTAAAGATGACAGGCCACGGAACTAAATAAATCAATGAAATGTTGAAGGTGGCCAAGTTCAAAGTCAAGAGATACATGATGTAATTTCGGGAGAGAGGGGTGCTGGAGATAACATCCCAGTAACCTGGTACAGGGGGTCCTAAGAAGTTTGTTCTTCAAAGATTTTGCTTTTGTTATTGGATGATTTATGATGTTCAAAAATCCTTGGAGAAGTCTTCTTAGGATGCCTTATCCTAGGTTTCTGGGGTGGTACCTCCAGCCTTGCTCTCTCCTTCAACATTTCAAGGGTTTCTTTAGTTCCATGGTCTGCTTTCTTTAGTCCAATGACTTGGGCAATTATATCTTTAGCTAATTCCTTTGTAGGGGCCATGGTAATGATACAGACCCTAAGGAAATGAAGGAAACCAGTGAGAAAAAAGGCAAGGTCCTAAAGAGAGGGGTTACCTGTAAATGCTCTCCCCACAGCAGTATGAGAGTGACTGGCTGGGTTCTCCCTCACATTCCATTCTGTTGGTCCAGCGTGACAGCTGGGGGTTGCCAGATATAACTTCATTCTATATAACTTCACCTCAGAAAATGACTTCCTATTTTCATCATAAATAATGTGGCCGCAAGAGGTAGGGGCCACATAATTTTGACAAGTACTGTAATGTGCACAATTGTATGATATGCATAAAAAAATCATATATAGAAATGTCTGGTACACTCCTTAATGATGAAACATGATCATGAAATTTAGGCAGCATGGTGACAATGAACCTATAATGACTATCCCCTAGGCAAATCATGCTTTTGTGCTGCAGTTTTTTGTGTTATAAATTTAACTTAGTTACATATCAAACCATAAGCAACCAACTGTTGCTGAGGCTATCTTTCACATTTACACCCAAGTCAAGAAAATCATGAAAACCTGATAGAAAACTTAACGAGAGTAAGAGAATAAACTTGAGTAAAATAATCCTTAACGTTAAACAATAAAAAGGAGCAAACTTTTTTTTTCCACTACTGTGGAAAATTCACTCATGGAAAATTCCCTTGCAACCCTAACAATGGCCTTTATTAGCCATGAAATATAAAGCCTTCTGCACTGCTTAACTAATTTTTTCTACGAAGACAAAGTAATCATCAGCTGATCCTCATGTCATCAAGCTGAGTGGTGGACGGAGATCGCCTGCAACAACCATTCAAAATCCAATTAATATCCAATTATTTTAACATGAATTGATTTGATGTTGTAAATTACATCAATACTCACCTCACTATAACTCTGTTGTTAATTTTTATGATAAAATTAAATTAAGGTTCAAACAGTAAAAAGTTTATCACTTTGTTGCCCCAATTCTCTCTTGCACAAGACCTACAGTCCCTAGTAGAAATTATACATACTACATACATATACCAAAGGCCCTCTTCCATTTATAGGGGGGGTTAAAACATACACATATTTCATTTACAATTAGGCCAAGAGAAAATTGAGTGTACATTCACTTCACTCTTCTGGTGTGCGTAATCCCAGTTCATCTAATCTCCCTTTACAAATCTTATGAGATCATTCTAGTTACTGTCTTTTATTCTTCTCTTTCTTTTTCTGTGATGACCACAACACCAATGCACATAATGTAGGGCACAGAAGATTTTACTTTATTTTTTCCCATATCATAATCAATATAATGAAATACCCCTCAAAACTCTCTCTCATTATTCTATTCACATGTTTTTCTGGTGATAGATCAGCCATAACCAAGGCTCCTTGATCCTTTTCTTCATTTGCTTTTGTGACCATTTCATCTGCCCTTGTATGACTCCATGATACACTTCTTGTTTTTACCCACTTCCAAAATTTCAAATTTCTTTACATTAAATTTCACCCTCCACTCCTGTCTGCCTCAATACTTATTTCTCACAACACTGTTCACTCTCACTAGTGATTTCCTTGTTTCCTTAAAATTAAAATTCACTTAAGCCTGTTTTCTGATATGGTGGGCATAAAAAAGTTTTGTAGAAATGGTTGTTGATTATATTGCACTGTTGTTTAGGAGATGTCATCTTGTGTTGCACCAACTGCTTCCTGGGTGTGTAGGGGGGCAGGGGTTCAGTTTTGATTTTCCTATAGTTTTTACTGGTCTCCACATTTTTCCATTTGTCTTTCCACTTATTTTGTTTGCCTATCCCAACTTCCTTTTTGTTTGTTTTTTATTCATTTTATGATGTCATTTTCTAGTTGCTTTAGCAGTTCTTTTTCTTGTTCTGTGTGGTTGTGTTTATGTTTTAAGTTACTCCTTTTTTTTCTTTAATTAGGCTACCACATGTGTATAGTTTGGAGTAAAGTTCTTTCTGTAAACACTGGGATGTATATACATACATATATGTGTATATATATATATATATATATATATATATATATATATATATATATATATATATATACATATACACATACATACATATACCAAGGCTTTTTTCCCCTTCCAAGCGAGGTAGCCAAAGAGGAAAAAGCATGAAATCATTCCCACCCATTCCATCCCTGAATACACTCCACACCCCTCCACCCTCCTTCTTATCTTAGCAACTCCTGGATGACGGGTCATCCCTGCACCTTGTCCACTGCCCTGGGTCACAAGCAGTGTCGCAAGACACAGCACATCCACAGCAAGGCCGCTTCATTAAATCGGCGACACCCTCTCTCCGTCCCCCCATTGCATAAAAGGAGAAGACGGGGAGAAATCCCTTCAGGCTGCATCAAATTTTGCTCACACATACTACCTCACCCCCATCCCCCCGCCCATTCCACCTCATGCATCACATTATCCATATACAACCATTCTCCATTCACCCCTGTCTTCTGTCCTCTCCCATCCTTCCTCAACAGACATTCCCCTCTTCCCCAAAGCCCCCTTCACCCCATCCATCCATCTCATCCTAGGACGTCCCCTCATGTTCACTCTCTCCACATCTGCCTTCCATACCTCTTTTACTAGTCTTTCTTCACTCATTCTTTCCATGTGTCCAAACCATCCTAATACTCTTTCATCAATCCTATCTCCCAGCTCCCTTTCCACCCCTGTTCTCCTCCTCACCTCCTCATTTCTCACTCTATCTAGCCTAGTAACCCCCATCATACTTCTCAGACACCTCATCTCAAACACATTCAAACTCCTTATCTCTTCCTCTCTTATGTTCCATGTTTCTGCCCCATACAGTGCTGTTGGCACAATCACTCCTTCATACAGTCTCCTCTTAGCGTCCATTCCCAAATGTCTATTCCTCATTACACTCTTCAATCCACCAAGCCATTTACTCGCTTCTCTCAATCTACATTCTACCTCCACTTTCACTCCACCTTTTCCTGCCACATTTACACCCAAGTATCTAAAACTATTCACTTCCTTCAGTCGCTCTCCCTTAATGCTCACTTCCAGTCTACTGCCACTTTCACCCCTTGTACATCTCATCACCTTACTTTTACCCATATTTATCTTTAGCTTTCTTCTATCACATACTCTCCCAAACCCTATCACCAACTTCCTCAATCCCTCCTCCAATCCTGCCACAAGCGCAGTGTCGTCAGCAAACAACAGCTGGCTCACCTCCCACTTTTCTCCATTTTCTTTAACCATCTCCAATCCCTGACCCACTACCCTTGCATTTACCTCTCGTACTACCCCATCCATGTATAAGTTGAACAGCCAGGGTGACATAACGCATCCTTGACGAAGTCCCACCTTTACCTCGAACCACTCACTCTCTCCATTTCTAATCCTGACACAAGCTCTACTACTCTCATAAAAACTCTTGACAGCTCCAAGAAGCTTTCCTCCTATCCCATACATCTGCATAACCTCCCACAGTGCCTTTCTGTCTACCCTATCGTAAGCCTTTTCCAGATCCATAAAAGCCCAAAAAACATCCTTCCCCTTTCCTATAGCTTTCTCACATATTTGTCTTACATATATATATAGACACACACCCACACGCACCCAGAGCTGGGCATGTTCCTCAGTGTATTCCTAGGTGCATCCTTTAGTGTCCTGACTCTGTATGTGTCAGTCAGGACATCGAGGGATGCACCTAGGAACACAGTGAGAAATGTGCCCAGCTCTGTATATATATATATATATATATATATTATATATATATATATATATATATATATTATATATATTAGTGTATCCAGGAAGAATATTTTCTTCTAGACAGACAAGATTGAATGATATTGCTGTTTCTGCATTGTTTAACTTTTTTGTTGTGAACTTCTATTTCTCTTGCTAGTTTACGATGTTGAACTGTTAGTTTGCTGAGTAGCTGTCTGTAAGTAGTTGCAACATTTTGGTCTTCTCTGGAGACCATCTTCAGGCTAACTATTTGAGAATATGTGTGTGACATTTATATACTATTTTGTTTCTGTTTCTTGGATGGTGTCGTGGAAAGTGGTCTTCCTGAATGGCTCCTCCATTGCTATCAGAAATCACTAGGGATGGTCACATGTGCTTTTGGGTTGGGAGAATCAGAAGGTCTATGCCAGTGGTTCCCAACCAATGTACTTCGGCACCAAAGAGTGCTGTGAGATCAACTGAAGATGCCGCCAAAATTCAGGGCAAAAATTATTTTCGTATTACCGACTCTCTCTGTCATCCATTTTTGTTCATTAAAGCAGCATTAGTGTAAAGATGAGTATTTTCATATTATCCCGGGACAAAATTTGTTACACTGATGTTGAATCAACAAAATACTAACAAACTAGAATTTAGATTTTCTATTTAATAAGGGTGCCAGGGACTTCTGAAAGGCTTGGCAAGGGTGCCTCAAGCCAGAAAAGTTTGGGAACCACTGGTCTATGCTGTGTATGTTCATGGTTGGTTTTAATTCTGTTATGTAAATTGCTTCAATGAATGCTAGTCTACGGGAGTCTCTTTATCCGTCTATTATTGTTCCTTCTAAGTTTTGACAAGTGAGGGAAGTTTTATGTTTGGTGTTATAATGATTCTTAATAGCTCCGTGTTGCAGGTGGCAAGTTAATCACCTCATAAGTTTTGTCCTTGTCATCCCAATGTATGATTGAGACCCACAGTTCTCAATAGTACAATTGTGTTAGTAAATGATGTGGTTTTCTTGCAAAGACAATGGCAGTTTGGGAGTGTGGTTTCTCAGTAAAAGTTGTGACATCTTTTGGGTCTTGTAATATATGATCAGCGATATTTTGTCCTCTGCGTCAGTGGGCTTGACATGTTTTGTAATGATATCTTTGAGGACTTTTTCATCTGTCTTGTATTCTGACATGTAATTTCTGAAGTATATAGTGATGTTTTCTTGTCTTTGTGGGGTGGGTTTGTTGGAATACCAGTTATTGATAGCTTGCTGTATTGCTTCATTGGGTAAGTCTTTCCAGTTCCGTGCATGTATCTTTCCATGTGGAGCAGTGTGATATGGTGCATTATATGTATGCATTGATAGTAGAAATTAAGTATTGTTGAGGGTATTCACTTTTACCATTGAAACAGTTCTTGAATATCTTTAACTCTAACAAAAATGTCATTTATATAGTGGCAATAAATGGAGGATCAGTTGGAGTGTGAGCTTCTCTATGGTTCCCATGAAAAAAAATTGTGAAAAGGACTCCTAAGGGGCTGCCCATGGCAACTTCATCGATTTGCTTAAACATGTTTCCACTAGAACATGTGAAGGGAGCTTCTTTGGTACAGATTTCTAAAAGAGTGCATAAGGAAGCTTCTGGAATGTTCAGTGTTGGTGTGTTGTCACACCAATAGATTCTATCTAGAATGAATTATAATTCATCATCCAGGGTTAATCTACTCAATGCATCAGCAATTACATTTTCTTTCCCTGGTTTATGAACCAAATCAAAATCATACTGAGATAACAATAAAATCCAGAATTGTATTCTAGCATTAGTATTGCAAGGAATCTGCTTTTATCTTCCAAACAACCCTAACAATGGTTTATGATCTGTTCTAGCAACAAGTCTTCTACCAAGTAAAAAATACCTGAATCTTTTAACAGCAAACATGAGAGCTAATCCCTCTTTATCCAATTGAGAATAATTCAGTTCATCTTGTGACAATTTTTTACTTGCAAAGGAAATGGGTTTTTCTCTACCATCTACCTTTTGTAACAATACACATTCCACTCCAATTGGAGATCCATATATTTCTATAAATAAAGAACTTTCTCCATCAAAATTACCCAAAATTGTGGATACAGAAAATCATTCTTAATATCTTCAAGAGGTTTCTGATGGATTGCATTTCTATCAAAAATTTACATCTTTGTTTAACAAATCAGACAATGGAGTAACTTAGATAAAAAAAATTCTTACAAATTTGCAATAAGTTATCATCCCTAGAAAATATTGCAATTCTTCTATAGAAGTAGTACATGGGCATTCAAGAATGGCTTTTATTTTCTTTGCTAAAGGTTTAACTCCTTCACCAGATATGTGGTAACCTAGATACTCAATAGATCTAGCATTCAAAACAGTTTTACCTTTATTTATTTGGACATTATGTTCTGCCAAGAGTTCTAAAGCTCTTCTCAATCTGGTATCATGTTCTACTTGAGTACATACATACATATATCAAAGGCTTTTTCCCCCCTTACAAGGGAGGTAGCCAAAAATCAATGACATAAAAACCATTCCCACCCATTCCATCCCCACATACTCCACTCCCATCCACCCCTTCCCTCCTTCTTATCTTGGCTCCTCCTGGATGATGGGTCATTTCTGCATCTCGCCCACTGCCCTGAGTCAGAAGCACTGTCACAAAACACAGCACATCCATAGCAAGGCTGCTTCATTAATTCAGCATGTAGAAAAGGAGAAGACGGGGAGAAATACTTTCAGGCTAAGTCAATTTATTTTTCACACATAATCTCTCACCCCCTCCCCCACCCACTCCCCCTCATGCATCACAGCAACATCCATACACAACCATTCTCCATTCATCTCTATCTTCTCTCTTCTCCCATCCTTCCTCAACAGACATTCCCCTCTTTCCCAATGCCCCTTTTACTCCATCTATCCAACTCATCCTTGATCATCCCCTCATGTTCCCTCTGAGAACTTCTACAACTTCACCAGTCCCAACACCTGCCCCCCCCCCCCAACTTGCCCCATGGACTATTATGTGTGGGGCACAGTTGAAAAAGACAATCATACCATCTGCAACCCCAAGGACAAGCTGATATCCAAGACCAAACTGGTGTTCAGGCATCTCTCAAGGACACTGTGAAGGTTGCATGCTACAGGTTAAGTCCTGCCTGGAGGCCATGGTAGAGGCTCAGGGCAGCTTCTTTGAGTGAGCTGTATTTGGCAAAATATCCTTTAAGAGATGCACTTTGAAATTAGAGAGTACATCAATTTTTGGCCAAGATATGATGTTTTTCTCTCTGAAAAAGTGTGAAATTTATCCTGAACACCCACTCCAATTGGAGAGGGGGCAGGTAATGGGACTGGTGAAGTTGTAGAAGTTCTCAGACAGCCACTACTGGGTTTTCCCAGGGGTGTGACACAGAGCTGAGTCCTGCTGCCACACGTATGGTCTTTCTGCAGCCACCCTCTCCACCCAGCACTTGATAACAGTGGACAGCAATTCAATATAGCCATCTGAAGTGAGTCTGAGTTCTTCTTCAAAGATGTAGGCTGGCATGACATGGCCTTTGCTGGAAACATACCCAAAGATCATCACAGTTTGAGGGAACTTGGTCTTCATGAAGTGCGGGCCTTCCTGCAGACTGTAGGCTAGCCACCTGTTGTTCTGTGTGTTGTGCAACTGATCCTGGCAAAAGTTCTTCTCATCTGAGAAGAACCAGAGCATCCTTGGCTCGACTGGGTGTTTGACCTTGTTGAGGAGTTTCTTAGCTTTAGTAAGGCGGTGAGTAATTGGCCCTTGCACCTCTTGTACAAGGAGTAGCAAAGATCCTCATTCAACACTTTCTTCATAGTTGCCACTCTGACACCCATCTCTCTCGCCAATGTCCACACTGCATTGCCTGGATCTTGCTGCACCTTTTTTTGCAGGTTTTCAATGAATTTCATTGTGTGGACAGAGTTGGAACAACTGTTATGATCCTTCCTGCTAGCCACTCCTTCCACATCTCCATCACAATTCTCCAGCTCACATCTGATGGCCTTCATGGTATTCAAGGAGCTAAGGTCTCCAAATATTTTAATCTGGCATGAATCATCATGATGCAGGTCACTCTCTTCCACTATTTCGGTGCTTTATAGTCATCCATGCTCTCTAGCTTTCACATCCACCACACACACACATATATAAATATATATATATATATATATATATACACTTATACATATATATATATATATATATATATATATATATATATACAGACGCTCCTCTACTTACGTTCATTCGTTTTACGTTTTTTCGATTTTACGTTTGAACTGACTGTAAAAAACAAATTGTAATTTTTTTTTTTTTGTGAATTTTTTAGTTTAGCGCGCTCTCCGTAGTTCAAACGATACTTACGCATGATGCTGCATCCATTGTTTACATGGCACAAACGACAGACTGAAAGTGCCTTGCCTCCTCCTCCTCCTCCTCCTCCCCCTCCTCCTCCACCATCTCAATTTTATGTTGCTTGAATTTAATTTATTTGAAATTAATGTTATCATTTTACAATGTTATGTGTATAATTAATTATTTAGGGGTGTTTTATAGGATACGGTAATAGAATTTACGGATGTATGGTACAGTAACAACTTACATTCATTTTCAACTTACGTTCGGCCGTTCGGAACGGAACTAAAACGTAAGTTGAGGAGCGTCTGTATATATATTGTACATATATACTATATATATATATATATATATATATATATATACACATATATATATATATATATATATATATATATATATATATATATTTTTATATATATATATATATATATACATATATATAAGGTGTATATATGAGGCACGTTTTTTAAGTAAGTACTGTTTTGAAATTCCACCGTTGTGGCACTGCGGTCGGCACTTGGAGCATGCACATTGTGTACCACTATCTCTTGGCTAGCCACAGCTGCCATGACGAAATCATCTGACTGTGTTTAAGTTTGTGAGTATTTGAAATGCCTCTTCCAATTGAGAATGCCGCCAACTTTGAAATACGTGCTGTGATTCGTTTTCTTACTGCTAAAGGCATGAAAGCGGCTGAAATTCATCATCAGATCAGTGAAGTGTATGGCAAAAACAATATGAGTGACAGGATGGTGCAGAAATGGGTGAGAGCTTTTAAAGATGGCCGTACAGATGTGCATGATGAGGAATGAAGTGGACGACCTTCACTCATTAGTGATGGTTTGGTATAGAAAGTTGATGAAAAAGTGAAAGAAAACAGACACTTTATGATTTTGTCATTATCTGATCAGTTTCCTGAAGTGTCAAGAAGCATGGTTTATGAAATTGTGGAAGAACACAAACTATCAAAAGTTATGCTCACACTGGGTACCAAAAATGCTAACAGAAGTTCACAAAAGGAAATGTTTAGCCAGTTGTTTGACTTTCCTAGAGTGGTATAACCAGGAAGGTGACCAGTTTTTAAGCCAAATTGTCACAGGCGACAAAACATGGGTGGCTTACTTTACACCAGAATCAAAGCAGCAATCCATGGAATGGCTGCATTCATCATCACCCAGGAAAGTCAAGTTCAAGCAAACAATATCAGCCCAGAAAATCATGTGTACCATGTTTTCGGACAGGAAGGGGGTGTTGCTTGTGGATTTTTTGCCTCGTGGTGCCACAATAAATTCTACAACTTATTGTGCAACTTTAAAAAAATTTGCGCCGTGCAATCCAAAACAAAAGGCGTGACATGCCGAGTAAGGGAATTATTTTGCTTCATGACAATGCCTGTCCACACGCAGCCAATCAAACTTAAGATATGATCAGATCATTTGGCTGGGAACAACTTGATCACCCTCCATACAGCCCCGATCTAGCACCCAGTGACTACCATGTCTTCGTGCATTTGATGAAGCATCTGGGTGGTCAGCACCACAATGACGATGAAGATGTCAAAACGGCTGTGTTGCAGTGGTTCTCTAATCAGGAGGCAGGTTTCTATGAGGATGGTATTCAAAAGCTGATTGTACAATATGATAAATGCCTTAATATTGGTGGAAATTATGTTGAAAAGTAGATTATAGTACAGGCTTTCATGTGAAAATAGAAAAGTCACGAAAATTCAACTTGTTTCATTTTTATTTAAAAACGGTACTTACTTAAATAACACGCCTCATATATACATATATATATTTAGATTTATATATATATATATACATATATATATATATATATATATATATATACAGGCCTCTCATATCTTCTTTTTTTAAAGTGAGTTTTAAGTCTGATATATACATACAGTAAACCCTCAATATGACAGATCTTGATATGCCAGATATCAGATATAATGGACAAAAAATCTGAACTAACAAACCCTCACTATGACAGGTTTTCATCAATTATAGCGAGGGATCCTCGGTTATAATGGATCTTCAGATATAACAACAGACCCTGTCCCCATATTGTCCATTATATCAAGGGTTTACTGTAATTTCTAATCCTACTAATTTCTAATACTGGACAAACTTTGGGATATAATGGATCTGTCCAGTATTTCCATTGGATATATCGGATCCTTAGTTATAATGGATCTTCAGATAGAATGACAGACCTGTCCCCATATCGTCCATTACACTGAGGGTTTACATATCCATATATACCTGTATACATATATATTTATACATGTATAATATATATATACATATACATATAAGTGTAAGAAATAAAAATATTAAAAAGTAAAATGTCTATCATAATCTTATACCTTGGCCAACCACCCTCTTTTACGCGACCCCAAAAATTTTGAGAAATAGAATCACAAAATTTGACAAGTTTCATGGACCATGTATTACATAAAAATGATAAAGAAGATTAACATAAAGTGTGCATCATTTATCAAATAAAACAAGGGTGAAGAACTAACCATGCCAGGCGAATGGATGCAGGCGTTGATAACTGCATCTGCTAATAATCATAAAACTCGCTGCAAAAACCACAACAGGCAGGCAATTAGTTACATGCTTGGCTATTATGTAAAATTAATGGAAAAATTTGCATGAAAATAGAACCAAAGCTAAATGAGAGTAACTATACAGATTTTATTTGGGCTAGGAACTGGGCAAGCAGGGGGTGGAAATAAACTACCAGTTACTCTCAACTGAATTAATATGAATTAAAAGATGAGTCACTAAAATATATAAAAAAAATGTTTACAGCTTTAACTGGAAACCAGGCTTTCTATACAAATAAAAAAAAATAATGTAGTAAAGGTTCTACCACATTTTACAAAATTAGTGACAAGTACTCAATCACTCCATGGCTAATGTGAATAAAAAAAAAATATATATATATATATATATATACACATATATATACAGTGATAACTTAGAGATACAATATTAATTCATTCCCTGACAGCTGTTGTATGTCAAAAAACTGGTATCTCAAAAGAATTATTCCCATTTAAATTAATAGAAATAGAATTAATCCATTCCAGCGATATGAAATTACCCCAAAACAAACTTAAATTACACAAAACAAGCACAATTTATAGATAAATACATATTCTATTTTTGCTTTTTCCAAAAAAAATTGTATAATGGAATTTGGAAAAAGCAAAAATAGAATAGCCAGTAAATACAAAATTGGAACAAAAGAAGTTACAAAAGTAAATTCAGAAAGAGACCTAGGAGTGATCATTTTAGATGACATGACACCAGACAAGCATGTAAACAAAATAGTTGGAGAAACCTACAACTTAATTAGATCAATGAAAGTGGCCTTTGACTACATGGATGAGGAAATGGTGAAAAAAATCCTAGTTACACTGGTAAGACCAAAATTAGAGTATGCGGCGTCACTATGGACACCCAATACAAAAAAATAAATAAATAAACTAGAAAGAGCACTAACAAAGATGGCACCAACATTCAGCATGTTGACATACAAAGATTGGACAAACTAAACTTATCAACTCTGGAGCAAAGAAGAGTAAGAGGCGATTTGATATCCATATATAGAATTATGAAAGGGATGGAAATCCTTGACAGGGATGATCTACCTAAATGGGACAGAAGAAATACAAAGGGACACAAGAAGAAACTTAAGAAGGACAGTTACAGAAGAGATCTGAAAAAGAATAACTTTCCACATAGAGTGATAGATACATGGAATAAATTGAAAGAGAAAACAGTGAGTGCTAAAACTATACACGACTTTAAGAAAGAACTGGATGCGGAAAGATACAACTGCGTGTCCCTATGAGCATAGCTCTTCTTCCGCAAAATACAACTAGGTAAATACATACATATATACATATACCAAAGGCTTTTTCCCCCTTACACGGGGGGATAGCCAAAAAGAAAAAGGCATAGAAATCACTCCCACCCATTTCATTTCCCATATATTCCACTCCTCTCCACCCTCCTATCTTGGCACCTCCTGAATGACAGGTCATCCCTGCATCCTGTCCACTGCCCTGGGTCAGAAGCAGTGTCGCAAGACACAGCACATAGGCAAATACATACATACATACATAAAGAAAAATGAGAGTAGTGATAAGAGATCAGCACTCAAAATGGAATGAAGTAATAAGCGGTGTCCCGCAGGGAACAGTTCTGGCCCCAATAATGTTTGCTATATATATTAATGATATGGATGAAGGAATTGAAAGCTATATGAGCTTCTTTGCAGATGATGCAAAATTACTGAAAAGAGTGAAAACTGAAGAGGATTGTGAATCACTACAGAGAGATCTAAATAAAGTACAAGAATGGAGTAGGAAGTGGGAGATGGAGTTCAATACAAAAAAGTGTAGTATAATGGAATTTGGAAAAAGTAAAAAAAATGATATCAGGATCATATAATTTGGGAGAAGAAGGAATAAAAAGAGTAGAAAATGAGAGGGACCTGGGAGTCATTGTTATGAATAATATGTCACCTGAGAAACATATAAATAAGATTTTTGGAGAAACTTATAATTTAATAAGAACAATCAAAGTGGCATTTACATACCTGGATGAAGAAATGGTGAGGAAAATCCTAATCACCCTGATAAGACCAAGATTGGAATATGCAGCAACGATATGGTCACCAAGTACAAAAAAATGTATAAAAAAACTTGAAAGAATACAAAGAGCAATTACTAAACTGGCACCAACACTCTCAAAACTATCATATGAAGAGAGACTACAAAAACTTAAACTACAGACACTAGAGCAAAGAAGAGAGAGAGGAGATTTGATAGCTATTTACAGAATCATGAAAGGCATAGAAATTACTGATAGAGAGAATCTGATAAAATGGGATGACAGAAATACAAGAGGACACGGAAAGAAAATAAAAAAAGACAACTATAGAAGAGATTTGAAAAAGAACAGCTTTCCTCACAGAGCAATAGACAGTTGGAACAAGTTAGATGAGAAAGTGGTGTGTGCAAAAACAATACATGAATTTAAAAATAGTTTAGATAAAATGAGATATGAAGACGGGACACCACGAGCATAGCTCCCCTTCCCGTAAAATACAACTAGGTACAACTAGGTAAATACATATACCAAGGCTTTTTCTCCCTTACAAGGGAGATAGCCAAAAAGAAAAAGGCATAAAATCATTCCCACCCATTCCATCCCTGAATACACTCCACACCCCTCCACCCTCCCTCTTATCTCAGCAACTCCTGGATGACGGGTCATCCCTGCACCTTGTCCACTGCCCTGGGTCAGAAGCAGTGTCGCAAGACACAGCACATCCAAAGCAAGGCCGCTTCATTAAATCGGTGACCCCCCCTCTCTGTCCCCCTATGCATAAAAGGAGAAGACAGGGAGAAATCCCTTCGGGCTGTGTCAAATTTTGCTCACACATACTACCTCACCCCCATCCCCCGCCCATTCCACCTCATGCATCACAACATCATCCATATACAACCATTCCCCATTCAACCCTGTCTTCTGTCCTCTCTAATCCTTTCTCAACAGACATTCCCCTCTTCCCCAAAGCCCCCTTCACCCCATCCATCCACCTCATCCTAGGAGGTCCCCTCATGTTCACTCCCTCCACATCTGCCATCCATACCTCTTTTACTAGTCTTTCTTCACTCATTCTTTCCATGTGTCCAAACCATCCCAATACTCTTTTATCAACCCTATCTCCCAACTCCCTTTCCATCCCCGTTCTCCTCCTCACCTCCTCATTTCTCACTCTATCTAGCCTAGTAACCCCCATCATACTTCTCAGACACCTCATCTCAAACAAAGAAATGAACAATATAGAAATGGAAGATTGATGTATGAAAAAACAAATTTTGATAAAATATGAGAATTCTTTCAAAATGAAAACTGGGAAAGAATACACAAAGATACAACAGTAGAAGAGAAATGGAATATTTTGACAAAAATTTATAAAAAAAGGAGTGGAAAAGTACGTCCCAAGACAAAAACAAGAAAAAGAATATGTAAAGTGCTGGTACAACAAAAGTTGTAGAGTTAAAAGACAAAAGAGACAAAGCTTGGACCAAATGGAAGACAAAAGACCTCAAAAATGGAAAATATATTCTTGTTATAGAAATGAATATGTACAAGCGTGCAGAGAGGAAAAGAGAAAATATGAAAAAGATGTCATAGAAAAACGTAAAGATCAACCAAAACTATTTTACAGATTTGTAAACAACAAACTGAAAAACAAACAAGATTTAGAGAAATTAAGACAAGGAGGAGTTGAATACACAGAGGAAATAGAAATGGCGGAAATTATGAACAAGCATTTTAAATCAGTGTTTACAAGGGAGAATATACAACCTGAAGAGATCGAATGGAAAGAGAAAGTCCCCCCCTATGAAAGAAATAGAAGTAACAAAGAATGAAATAATGAAACACTTGAGTAATCTTGATGTTAGAAAATTGCATGGACCAGATGAAATAGCAAACTGGATTTTGAAAGAATGCAGAAATGAACTGGCAGACAAAATACATAGCATAATCAATAGTTCCTTGAAAGAAGGAAAAGTTCCAGAAGATTGGAAAAAAGCAAATATAGTACCTATATATATAGGAGGAAATAAAGAAGACCCTGCCAACTATAGACCAGTCTCTCTAACAAGTACAATAGCAAAAATTTGTGAAAGAATTATCAAATGTATTTGGGTAAAATATTTAGAAAAAAACAGCGTGCTAAATCTAAGGCAATTTGGATTCAGACAAGGACGATCATGCATCACTAATTTAATATGTTTCTATTCAAGGCTAACAGATATAATACAAGAAAGAGATGGATGGGCTGATTGTGCATTTCTAGACCTAAAAAAAAGCTTTTGACAAAGTACCACATAAGAAGTTGCTTAAGAAATTAGAAACTGAAGGAGGAATACAGGGCAAACTGCTTAAATGGATGGAAGACTTTTTGCAAGAAAGAAAAATGAGAGTAGTGATAAGAGACAAACACTCAAAATGGGATGAAGTAATAAGCGGTGTTCCACAAGGAACAGTTCTGGCCCCAATAATGTTTGCTATATATATTAATGATATGGATGAAGAAATTGAAAGTTATATGAGCTTCTTTGCAGATGATGCAAAACTATTAAAAAAAAGTGAACACGGAAGAAGATTGTGAGTCACTACAGAGTGATCTAAATAAAGTATGGGAATGGAGTAGGAAGTGGGAGATGGAGTTCAACACTAAAAAGTGTAGTATAATGGAATTTGGAAAAAGCAAAAACAGAATAACAGGAGCATATAAATTGGGAGAAGGAATAAAAAAAGTAGAAAATGAGAAGGACCTGGGAGTCATTGTTATGAATAATATGTCACCTGAGAAACATATAAATAAGATTTTTGGAGAAACTTATAATTTAATAAGAACAATCAAAGTGGCATTTACATACCTAGATGAAGAAATGGTGAAGAAAATTCTAATCACTCTGATAAAACCAAGATTGGAATATGCAGCAACGATGTGGTCACCAAGTACAAAAAAATGTATAAAAAAAACTTGAAAGAATACAAAGAGCAATTACAAAATTGGCACCAACACTCTCAAAACTATCATATGAAGAGAGACTAGCAAAACTTGAGCTACAGACACTAGAGCAAAGAAGAGAGAGAGGAGATTTGATAGCTATTTACAGAATCATGAAAGGCATAGAAATTATTGATAGAGAGAATCTGATAAAATGGGATGATAGAAATACAAGAAGACACGGAAAGAAGAGATGTGAAAAAGAACAGCTTTCCTCACAGAGTAATAGACAGTTGGAACAAGTTAGATGAGAAAGTGGTGTGTGCAAAAACAATACATGAATTTAAAAATAGTTTAGATAAAATGAGATATGAAGACGGGACACCACGAGCATAGCTCCCCTTCCCATAAAATACAACTAGGTAAATACATTCAAACTCCTTCTCTCTTCCTCTCTTATGTTCCATGTTTCTGCCCCATGCAGTGCTGTTGGTACAATCACTCCTTCATACAGTCTCCTCTTAGCAACCATTCCCAAATGTCTATTCCTCATTACACTCTTCAATCCACCAAGGCATTTATTCGCTTCTCTCAATCTACATTCTACCTCCACCTTTTCCTGCCACATTTGCACCCAAGTATCTAAAACTATCCACTTCTTCCAGTCGCTCTCCCTTAATGCTCACTTCCAGTCTACTGCCACTTTCACCCCTTGTACATCTCATCACCTTACTTTTACCCACATTTATCTTCAGCTTTCTTCTATCACATACTCTCCCAAACTCTGTCACCAACTTCCTCAATCCCTCCTCCAATCCTGCCACAAGCGCAGTGTCGTCAGCAAACAACAGCTGGCTCACCTCCCACTTTTCTCCATTTTCTTTAACCATCTCCAATCCCTGACCCACTACCCTTGCATTTACCTCTCGCACTACCCCATCCATGTATAAGTTGAACAGCCAGGGTGACATAACGCATCCTTGATGAAGTCCCATCTTTACCTCGAACCACTCACTCTCCATTTCTAATCCTGACACAAGCTCTACTACTCTCATAAAAACTCTTGACAGCTCCTAGAAGCTTTCCTCCTATCCCATATATCTGCATAACCTCACACAGTGCCTTTCTGTCTACCCTATCATAAGCCTTTTCCAGATCCATAAAAGCCCAAAAAACATCCTTCCCCTTTCCTATAGCTTTCTCACATAGTCTTACCACAAAGATCTGATCTACACAACCTCTACCCGTCCTAAATCCACACTGTTCCTCACCAATTACTCCCTCTGTTCCTCTCCTAATACTCTCAATCAAGATCCTCCCATAAGCCTTCCCAACTACACTTAACAAGCTAATCCCTCTGAAACTACTACATTCACACTTGTCCCCTTTTCCCTTGTAAAGTGGAACTATACAGGCACTTCTCCAGTCCTCCGGCACTCTACCCTCTCTCCAGCAAACATTAAATAACCTCACCATCCAGTCCACCATCACTGTACCTCCTTTTTTTAAACATTCTGCATGGCATCCATCCAGCCCAGGTGCCTTACCTGCTTTCATCATCTTAACTGCTGCCTTCACTTCATCCTTCCTTATTTCTCCTCCATTTTCCTCACTCATCACGGTCATTTTGTTAGCATTTCCCACTGCAGCTATCTTTCCCTCCCTATCCTCCTTCACATTCAGCAACTCCCTAAAATATTCTGCCCATCTTCCCCTTACTGCCTTCTCTTCCATTATCATCTCTCCATCTGCACCTTTTACCTTTTCTTCTCTACTTGATTCACCTCCTCTTCCTCTCTTAATTTCTTTCCAAAACATATTTTTATTACTTTCAAAATTTTCTGTCATACTCTTATCCCCACTTCACATCTGCTCTCCTCTTTGCCTCCTTCACCTTTTGCTTTACTTCTCTTTTCTTTTCTTTGTACCTCTCATATGACTCCCTCGTCCTATTTTGTAACCAATCTGTGAAAGCTCGCTTCTTCTCTTCTACAACCTTCTTTGTTTCCTCATCCCACCATTCACTACCCTTCCTTCTATTTCCTCCTGTCCTTCTTGTTCCACAGACCCTTGCACACCTTGTGACTCCCTCCTTGAACCATCCCCATTCCTCCTCCACACCTACCTCTACTCTATCCTTCACTACCTCCCACTCCTCCTACAGCTTCTTCTTGTACTCCTTCTCCTTTTCCTTTTCATTTAAAAAGTTCGCTCTAAGCACCTCCCTACCTTTTGTCCCTTTCCTCTTTCTCCATCTATCCTCCACTCTCAACTTACCTTCCACCAAAAAAATTATCTGATATTCCCCCACCCTCTCCCCTTAGCACATGTACATCCTTAACTCTTCCTATCATAATCCTATTTACCACTACATAATCCATCAATGCTCTATCTACCAACCTTCCATCCACCACCCTCTCCCATGTGTACTTATGCTTGACTTTCTTCCGAAACACTGTATTTGCTATCATCAACTCTCTAGACACATTTCCACCATCAACTCTCCACTACGATTCTTTCCTGGAACTCCACATTTCCACCATCAACTCTCCACTACGATTCTTTCCTGGAACTCCACATTTCCCAACCACTCCCTCAATTGGACCATTTCCTACCCTAGCATTAAGGTCTCCCAGTACTATTACATTGATATTTCTCTCTAAATCCTCTATGCACTCATTTAAATCTATCCAAAAAGACTCCCTTTCTTCTACACTCTTCTCACTGCCAGGCCTATATGCACTTACAAAGACCCACATCTCCTTTCCCAGTTTCACCTTCATCCACATTATCCTTGAGGAAACCTCCTTCCACTCCACTACACATTTACCTATCTCTTCACTTGCTAGAATAGCCACCCCTTCCCTCCCTCGCCCTCTCTTCACTCCTGATAACCTCCCACTTACACTCCCAAACTTACACTCACCCTTCCCTTTCAACTTAGTTTCACTCAAAGCCAACACATCCATCTCTCTTCTCACAAACATACTACCTATCTCTTCCCTTTTACTCTCATCTGTACCACAATAACAAGCTGCCAATACCCCAGACGGTATAGGTAAATACAACTAGGTAAATACTTGTCAGAAAGCCATACAGGCCTGATGGGATTGCGAACTGGATATTGAAAGAATGTATAGATGAACTAACAGACAAAATACACAAGATAATTGACTTCCCACTCAAAGAAGGAAACGAACCACAAAACTGGAAAAATGCAAATATTCTACCAATATACAATGGAGACAAAGAAAATCCAACAAACTATAGACCAGTATTCCTTACAAGCACAATAGCAAAAATATGCAAAAAAGTTATTAAAAATAAATGGATTAAACACTTGGAAGTGAACAATATACTAAATCCCAAAAAATTTGGTTTTAGAAGTGGAGGATCATGTACTACAAACTTAATATGCTTTTACTCAAGATTAATAGAAATAGTAGAAGAAAGAGAAGAAGGGGCATATTGTGCTTCTTGGGCTTACAAAAGGCTTTTGACAAAGTACCACACTAAAAGCTACTAAGAAAAATTGAAACAATAGGTGGAATACAAGGAAAATTATTGGAATGGATGAAAGATTTCTTGAAGGGAAGAAAAATGAAGGTGATACTTAGAGACAAGAACTCAAATTGGGAAAATATGATAAGCAGAGTCTCACAAGGTGTAATGGCCCTGATAATGTTTGCTATTTATATAAATGATATAGATAAAGGCATGGAATGTTATATGAACTTCTTCACAGATGATGCAAAACTATTAAAGAGAGTAAGTACAGAGGAAGACTGCAAATCTTTTCAAGAAGACCTGGACAAAGTCTGGAAATGGAGTCAGAAGAGTGAAGTGAACTTCAACATTAAGAAATGTAGTATAATGGAATTTGGAAAAAGCAAAAATAGAATCTCGGGTCAATATAAAATTGGTACAAAGGAAGTTAAAAAAGTAAACTCGGAAAGGGACCTAGGAGTAACTATCTCAAATGACATGACACCAGACAAACATGTCAACAAATTAGTCAGAGAAACTTTTAACTTATTAACCCATTCAATATGGGCCACATTGCACATCTGGTAGCATTAGCTGCCAGACGTGCGATGTTGCGCCATGATACTCGCATTATAAAAAATAAAGTCACTGCTCTATCGCTCATTCTCTTTCACCCATGAATTTTGATAACCATAGAAAATATGATGAAGCCAGTTTACAGAGTATGGGGGCCACGCAGGTACGACTACAATAAATATAATCAAGACGCCGACGTCGGCATCTTCGTATACTCACTTGCTCCTCATGATGCCTATGTAGGCGTCACCGTATAGAAGAGGTTAAGATCAATGAAAGTAGCATTTGACTACATGGATGAAGAAATGGTTAATAAAATACTAGTTGCATTGACAAGACCAAAATTGGAATATGCAGCATCACTATGGACACCTAGTACCAAAAAAGAAATAATGATAAATTAGAAAGAATTCAAAGAGCAACAACAAAGATGGCACCAACACTTTGCAATTTGACATACAAACAAAGATTGGATAAACTAAATTCACCAACCATGGGACAAAGAAGAGAAAGAGGTGATTTGCTAACCATTTACAGAATTATAAAAGGAATGGAAATTCTTGATAGGGATGACCTACTAAAATAGGATGGAAGAAATACAAGAGGACACAAGACAAAACTTAAGACAGTTACAGAAGAGATCTGAAAAAGAATAGCTTCCCACACAGAGTGATAGATATCTGGAACCAGCTCAATGAGGAAACAGTGAGTGAAACTATACATGAATTTAAGAAAAAACTGGATGCAGAAAGATACAAAAGTGGGTCACTATGAACATAGCTCTCTTCCCGCAAGATACAACTAGGTAAATACACATTGATAAAATAATAAATAAAAATAATATATATTATTTATCATATCATCTTTCTGCTTAATGATCATGGATATTGTTGATATATTGCGTCCTTATTCTTTGGCTAAGTCACCCGCACACCACACCCATGTTTTGCAATTATTTAATATTTTACCTCCATTGAGATTATCTTTTTTTTTTTTCACTATCCTTGTCCTTACCTTTGGGACCCATAGTTATGCACAAAAATACATACATACATACATATACCAAGGCTTTTTTCCCCTTACAAGGGGGGTTACCAAAAAGGAAAAGGCATAAAATTATTCCCACCCATTCCATCCCTGAATACACTCCACACCCCTCCACCCTCCCTCTTATCTTAGCACCTCCTGAATGACAGGTCATCCCTGCACCTTCTCCACTGCCCTGGGTCAGAAGCAGTGTCGCAAGACACAGCACATCCACAGCAAGGCCGCTTCATTAAATCGGCGACCCCCCCTCTCCATCCCCCCATACATAAAAGGAGAAGACGGGGAGAAATCCCTTCGGGCTGCATCAAATTTTGCTCACATATACTACCTCACCCCCCATCCCTCCACCCATTCCACCTCATGCATCACAACATCATCCATATACAACCATTCTCCATTCACCTCTGTCTTCTGTCCTCTCCCGTCCTTCCTCAACAGACATTCCCCTCTTCCCCAAAGCCCCCTTCACCCCATCCATCCATCTCATCCTAGGACGTCCCCTCATGTTCACTCCCCCCACATCTGCCTTCCATACCTCTTTTACTAGTCTTTCTTCACTCATTCTTTCCATGTGTCCAAACCATCCTAATACTCTTTCATCAATCCTATCTCCCAGCTCCCTTTCCACCCCCATTCTCCTCCTCACCTCCTCATTTCTTACTCTATCTAGCCTAGTAACCCCCATCATACTTCTCAGACACCTCATCTCAAACACATTCAAACTCCTTCTCTCTTCCTCTCTTATGTTCCATGTTTCTGCCCCATACAGTGCTGTTGGCACAATCACTCCTTCATACAGTCTCCTCTTAGCATCCATTCCCAAATGTCTATTCCTCATTACCCTCTTCAATCCACCAAGGCATTTACTCGCTTCTTTCAATCTATATTCTACCTCCACCTTCACTCCTTTTCCTACCACATTTGCACCCAAGTATCTAAAACTATCCACTTCCTCCAGTCGCTCTCCCTTAATGCTCACTTCCAGTCTACTCCCACTTTCACCCCTTGTACATCTCATCACCTTACTTTTACCCACATTTATCTTTAGCTTTCTTCTATCAATAATACACAAAACAGGCACAAACATGACAAACAAAGAGCAAAGATGTAAACAAGAAGACAACAAATGAACTGAAGCGTCAGGAATCATTGGGAGCTGAGCAAACAGTCTGCCACCTACCTCTGTTATTTCAAATTATCACACATGACCACATCGTATCTCAAAATTTTCATTGTATGTTTGGGAATAAATTTTAAACAATTTTACAGCGTATCTCAAATTTTTCGTATCTCAAGGTATCACTGTATATATATATATATATATATATATATATGTATATATATATGTATATATATAGGTATATATATATATGTATATGTATATATATATATGTATATATATATATATATATATATGTATATATATATATATGTATATATATATATATATATATATATATATATATATATATATATACACATATATATATATATGATAAATTAAAACAAATAAAAAGGTTACAAAAATAAGCAAACAATATTAAATACACATCAACAAAGCATTGGAAATATTTATCCAATATTTTCAAAACCTAATCTCTAAATTCAAGCATGTTATATACAATAATATCCTTATGAATTAATTCTATTTCTTACTTTACATGTCAATTTCTAAACCCACTATTTCAAATTATTTGAAAAAGTAAAAGATAATACTGTTATGAGCTATAATACAGAAAAAGTGTTCCTATTTAAAGTTGTAATCATGTTGAAAAAATTGGTATGGCACTACTTAGCAGAAACAAATTTGTTAATTCAAAGAGCATAATAAAAGTTCAGTTATGTAAGAAATGCACAGCAGTCTTATTACTCTTTACATGCTCTATTCATGCCAACAGGCAGTCCTTTGAACTAAAATTTTATTTATTTACCACCTGGGTACTTAAACCACAGGTTAGAAGCACTTACCATGGTGATGATAAGGTTGACCATGTGATGGTTTATTACATATCCTATCATAGACAATACATATCACATTTCCCCCTCCTTTGCTCACACACAAATAAATACACAATAAAACTGTGCATTCAATACCCAACTAGCCTGCCTCACCTGTTGCTCATGTGAACTCGACGTGTGGGGGCCTGGCGTTGACGGGCCATGAAAGACTGACCTTGATCAATTGTAGACAACCTTTGGTTAACTATCTGCCGCTGCATCTGTACTCCCTGTGTGGTACATAAACATTGTTCAATGTAACATAGGTGAAACTTTCTATCATATGGACATATCAGGATCAAAGGACCAGAACCATACTTGAATTTGAAGTTAGGTATGATAAATTGAAGAATGAGCAACAGAACCCCATGAGCATTGCTCCTTTCTTGTATGCTACAATTAGGTAAATACAAGTATCCACATGAGGTCATGGATACAAGGTGTGGGAAATGGTCTGTAGTTTTCCAACACATCTATCCTTGTGGAGAGACCCAATGAGTGTTGCTCCTTCTTGTATACTACAATTAGGTACATACAATCCTATGGTTTGGGAAAAGAATACTGCCACCAAGTCTTTCCACTTGAGTCGTATAAGGCATCAAGAATGGGACAAGGATAGGACTAGGCATCCTTCTCCCTGTAGCCCCACAGGGTACATTCCTTAAAAAAGTAAAGGCATAACAGGGTCTGGGAGGAGTTTTCTAACCAGTACCCTAAGGTTTAGGTCTTTTAATGTGTGTGGATGTGGTACAGATGAGAGTAAAAGGGAAGAGATAGGCAGTATGTTTGTGAGAAGAAACATGGATGTGTTGGCATTGAGTGAATCTAAGTTGAAAGGGAGGGGTAAGTTTGAGTTTGGGAGTGTAGTTGGGAGGATCTCTGGAGTGAAGAGAGGATGTGGGAGAGAAGGGGTGACTATACTAGTAAATGAAGAGATTGGTAAGCATGTGGTGGAGTGGAAGGAGGTTTCTTCAAGCTTAATGTGGATGAAGGTGAAACTGGGAAAGGAGATGTGGGTCTTTGTAAGTGCATTTGGGCTTTGTAATGAGAAGAGTGTAGAGGAAAGGGAGGCTTTTGGATAGATTTAAATAAGTGCATAGAGGGATTAGGGAGAAATGTCAATGTAGTGGTATTGGGAGACCTTAATGCTTGGGTAGGAAATGAACCAATAGACAGAATGGTTGGGAAGTGTGGAGTTCTAGGGGGAAAATTGTAGTGGAGAGTTGGGGTTAAGTGTCTAGGGAGTTGATAGCAAATAGTGTTTAGGAAGAAAGTCAAGCATAAATACACATGGGAGAGGTTAATGTGGATGAAGGTGAAACTGGGAAGGGAGATGTGGGTCTTTTGGGCCTGGTAATGAGAAGAGTGTAGAGGAAAGGGAGGCTTTTTGGATAGATTTAAATGAGTGCATAGAGGGATTAGGGAGAAATGTCAAAGTAGTGGTATTAGGAGACCTTAATGCTAGGGTAGGAAATGAACCAATAGACAGAGTGGTTGGGAAGTGTAAAGTTCCAGGAAAAAATTGTAGTGGATAGTTGGTGGTGATGTGTCTAGAGAGTTGATGATAGCAAATACAGTGTTTAGGAAGAAAGTCAAGTATAAGTACACATGGGAGGTGGTGGATGGAAGGGTGGTAGATAGAGCATTAATGGACTATATAACGGTAACTAGGAGTATAGTAGGAAGAGTTAAGGATGTACGTGTTTTAAAAGGAGTGGGGGAATAGCAGATCATTTTTTGGTGGAAGGCAAGTTGAGAGTGGAGTATAGATGGAGAAAGAGGAAAAGGACAAAAGATAGGGAAGTGCTTAGAGTGAACTGCTTACATGAGAAAGAAAAGGAGTACAAGAAGCTGAGAGAGGAGTGGGAAGGAGTGAAAGATAGATTAGAACTAGGAGTGGAGGAGGAATGGGGATGGTTCAAGGAGGGAGTCACAAGGTGTGCAAAAATGGTGTGTGGAACAAGGAAGATGGGAGGAAATAGAAGGAAGGGTAGTGAGTGGTGGGATGAGGAAGCAAAGAAGGTTGTAGAAAAGAAGCGAGCATTCACAGATTGGTTACAAAATAGGATGAGAGAATCATATAAGAGGTACAAAGAAAAGAGAAGTAAAGAATATGATAAAGGAGGCAAAAAGGAGAGCAGATGTGAAGTGGGGTAAGAATATGACAGAAAATTTTGAAAGTAATAAAAAGATGTTTTGGAAAGAAATTAAGAGAGGAAGGAGGCAAACCAAGTAGAAAAGAGAAGGTAAAAGGTGCAGATGGAGATACTTTAATGGAAGAGAAGGCAGTAAGGGGAAGATGGGCAGAGTATTTTAGGGAGTTGGTTAATGTGAAGGAGGATAGGGAGGGAAAGGTAGTTGCAGTGGGAAGTGTTAAGAAAATGACTGTGATGAGTGAGGAAAATGGAGGAGAAATAAGGAAAGATGAAGTGAAGGCAGTTGTTTAGATGATGAAAGCAGGTAGGGCACCTGGGTTGGATGGATGCCATGCAGAATGTTTAAAAAAGGAGATACAGTGATGGTGGACTGGCTGGTGAGGTTATTTAATGTTTGTTTAAGAGAGGGTAGAGTGCCAGAGGACTGGAGGAGTGCCTGTATAGTTCCACTTTACAAGAGAAAAGGGACAAGTGTGAGTGTAGTTTCAGAGATATCAGTTTGTTAAGTGTAGTTGGGAAGGCTTATGGGGTCTTGATTGAGAGTATTAGGAGAGGAACAAAGGGAGTAATTGGTGAGGAACAGTGTGGGTTTAGGACAGGTAGGGGTTGCATGGATCAGATTTTTGTGGTAAGACAGATATGTGAGAAAGCTTTAGGAAATGGTAAGGATGTTTTTGGGGCTTTTATGGATTTGGATAAGGCTTATGACAGGGTAGACAGGAAGGCATTGTGGGAGGTATTGCACATATATTGGATAGGAGGAAAGCTGTTAAGAGCAGTCATGAGTTTTTATGATAGTAGAGCTTGTGTTAGAATCAGAAATGGAGAGTGGTTTGAGCTAAAGGTGGGACTTTGTCAGGGATGTGTCATGTTGCCTTGGGTGTTCAATTTATACATGGGGTACTGTGAGAGGTAAATGTGAGGGTAATGGGTCAGAGATTAAAGGTGGTTAAAGAATATGGAAAAAAAAATAGATAAACCAGTTGTTGTTTGAAGATGACACTGCACTTGTAGCAGGATCAGAGGAGGGATTGAAGAAGTTAGTGTCAAAGTTGGGGAATTTGTGCAAAAGAAGGAAGTTGAAAATAAATGTGGGTAAAAGTAAGGTGATGATATGTACAAGGGGAGAAAGTGGCAATAGACTAGAGGTTGAGTATTAAGGGAGACTGGAGGAAGTGGATAGTTTTAGATACTTGCGTACAAATGTGGCAGGAAAGGGAGGAGTGGAGGTAGAATGTAGGTTGAGAGAAGCAAGTAAATGCCTGGGGGATTAAAAAGTGTAATGAGAAATAGACATTTGGGAATGGAGGCTAAGAGGAGATTGTATGAAGGTGTGATTGTACCAACAGCACTGTATGGGGCAGAAACATGGAACATAAGATAGGAAAAGAGGGGTTTCAATGTCTTTGAGATGAGGTGTCTGAGAAGTATGGTAGGGGTTACTAGGCTGGATAGAGTGAGAAACAAGGGGGTGAGGAGAACAGGAGTGGAAAGGGAGTTGGGAGATAGGGTTGATGAAAGAGTATTGGGATGGTTTGGACACATGGAAAGAATGAGTGAAGAAAGATTAGTAAAAGAGTCATGGAAGGCAGAGGTGG
This sequence comes from Oratosquilla oratoria, assembly GCF_046742065.1. Lineage (NCBI taxonomy): Eukaryota > Metazoa > Arthropoda > Malacostraca > Stomatopoda > Squillidae > Oratosquilla > Oratosquilla oratoria. The sequence goes on from NC_134819.1 coordinate 11,309,531, forward strand.
AAAGAGTGAACATGAGGGGGTGACCAAGGATGAGATGGATGGATGGGGTAAAAGGGACATTGGGAAAGAGGGGAATGTCTGTTGAGGAAGGATGGGAGAGGACAGAAGATAGGATGAATGGAGAATGGTTGTATATGGATGATGCTGTGATGCATGAGGGGGAGTGGGTGGGGAATGGGGGGTGAGGGAGTGGGTGGGGGATGGGGGGTGAGGGAGTATGTGTGAAAAATAAATTGATGCAGCCCAAAGGGATTTCTCCACATCTCCATTTCTGCATGAGGGGACAGAGAGGGAGGTCACTGATTTAATGAAGTGGCCTTGCTGTGGATGTGCTGTATCTTACAACACTGCTTCTGACACAGAACAGTGAACTAGATGCAGGGATGACCCATCATCCAGGAGCCAAGATAAGAGGGAGGGAGGGGGGTGGATGGGAGGTATGTGGGGATGGAATGGGTACGAGTGGATTTCATGCCTTTGTTTTTTGGCTATCTCCCTTGTAAGGGGGAAAAAGCCTTTGGTATGTATGTACATACAATCTTGTACAGACTCTATTATACCTAACTGTAGTATACAGAAGAGGAACAATGTTTGTGGGGTCCTGTCTCTTATTCTCTGATTTATCATACCTGGCTACAAATTTATATATGGTTTTAAATTGACCTATACCTCCTTATTCTTCAATTATCATTCTAGTCAAATTCATGTATTTCATGTAATTCATGCTTGGACTACATCTTCTAAGTATTTATGCATCTGTATGGAAAACTATTTCTTCACATCCTTCACACATTTAGCCTTTTTCAGCCTGTTCCCATAACCTATTAAAGCCCTCCCATCCCTAATCAAGATACCTCTCTTATCAATGTAGTCTATACTCTTTAGTGACCTAAACACTGTAATAAAGTCACCTTTTTCTCTTCAATCTTTCAATGTTGGCAATTCTAATGTTTTTAATCTTTCCTATAACTTATCTGCTAGGCTGGGAACCAGTTTGGTTATCGTCTCTCAATCTTGTTTATATCTTTCTCTTTGTTTGGGAAGCATACCACCAATATATATTCCAGTCTTGGACATATTAGGGTTTCTATGTTTTTTTCATGATATCATTATCCATATGGTGAAAAGCCACTTTAATGTTCTGCAGTCTCTCCCACAATCTTACTGATATGTCTGTCCAGTGACTAGCTGTCTTTTATCAGTACTCCCAAATCTTTTTCCTCTTTTGTCTTTGTAATGGATTCACTTCCCAAGGAATAGTAGATGGTCTTTTTGGTGTTATTGCCCATCTCCAATAATTTGCATTTTTTCTTTTTATCAAATTAATTTTCTGTTCTTGACTCCATGTAAATATGGCGTTTAGATCTTTTTACATCAGCAGGTAGTCTTTACTCTCTCATTATCTTTGCATCATCTGCAAGCATGTTAGAATAGCTTGTATCTTCAATTATGTCATTACCATAAGAAACATCATAGGTTCTATTAAAGAACCTTGTGGAACTTGGGTCACTGATCTCCATCCTGATGCTTTATCTTTTATTACTGTTTTTATATACCTTCCCTTCTGAAAATATTTCATCCATTTGGGTAGTCTACCTCTTAGTCTTCCAACATCCTCTAGTCTCTATATAAGTCAACTGTGAGGTACTTTACTGAAAGCCTTCTATAGACTGAGGTACACACAGTCCACCCAGCCTATGGGCAAACTGCCTGTCGAGATCATCTCTTCAAGATATTTGACCCACCAAACTTGTCCATCCATTTACATAATTTCATTATTGTGCTCATCAGAGACACTGGACTGTAATTCAATGAGGCCTTCTTCCACCTTTGTGAATTGTTACCCATTAACCTTTTCCCAATCCTGTGGCAATTTTTTTTTAATGAACACTCAATAACAATATGAATCTTATCCACCAATTGTTCCCTACATTCTTTAAATACCTAAGTTGAGATCCCAATAGATCATGAAGCTTTTCTCTCATCCAATGATCCCAAGAAATACAACACTTCCCCCACTTTTGCATTTATGTTTTCTAAACCCTAATTAGTGCTTGCTACTCTTCTAGGAAACTGCTCTCTTCTGTGAAGCTAGTTTGGTAACTTTCATTCATTATTCTTGGGTAAGCTGAAGCTTCCTCAAGAACCTTACCACCCATTACCAATTTGGTGATTTCTTCCTTGCATTTCAGTTTCCCACTGATGAACCTGTAAAACAATTTTGGTTCATCTTTGCATTTATGTACACCTATCCCCCAGCTATCGCACGCTCAGCTATCGCGTTTTATTGCTATTGCACATACTTGAAAAGCTGACACAAGTTCCATATCGCGTGCCTCTAGCCCAAATTTTCATATCGCACAGCATGCAGCTGCTATGACACGCCCCTGTGACATCACGGGCAGCGGCCATCTTTGTTGGCTTGAGCTGCACACTGATTGGTCGAGGGTTTGTTTACATGTACAGGCCACCACACTGCTCCTACACGGTGTGCTGTGTGTGTGTGTTGGCACGTGATAGCTGCAACATTTTTTGTAGAAGTGACTTGTTACTTGTTCTCAGCCCCCACTCCGTGAATAAGTATACAGTATTCAATTTCTTTTTGAACACTTCTGGAAAAATGTGACCCAAAAGACAATTCACCATGCATGGCAAAATGTGTTGGAGGGTTTGCTGGAGGACCGACGCGGGAGAGTGGAAGGTGAGCCACAGTCAGCGAAGGCCAAGGCAGAGGCAGCTGCACACGAGGCCTGCCAAAGTTCCTGGAGGTGGTTTTGAGGCCACAACAGAGTGAAAGCCTGGAAATGATACAGCCAGCCCATTAACATATAAACTGGTGACCTTGCCAGGATTTTAATGGTAAAGTGAAGGAATTACCAACAAGAATTTTAGTACTAAATAGGATCAATAGTGTGATAAAATGAAGTTGACATGCACAGAGGAGGTAGGGGAGTTTGTACACAAATCACCCACTAAGGAGATTGGGAGTCTTACGATGCAGGAACTAAGACTCATAGCACAAAGTCTATGGGTTGAGCACGCCCACGATGTGAATAAAACCGAATTAGTAAGAATTGTTGGAGAAATGGCGCTTAATCGAGATGAAAGTGGGGCAATGAAAGATGAAAGAAGGGCAGATAGAGTGTCTTTCACTTCAGATAGTGAGGAAGAAGTGGAAGAAAAAAGAGAGAAGGGTGAATCTCGAAACACTGAATCTTGATTAAACAAATTACAGCTGAAGTTAGAGATAGCTAGAGTAGAAGCTGAAGTAAAAAAGGAAGAAACTGAGAGAGCTAAGATAGAAGCTGAAGTAATGAGGGAAGTAACTGAAAAGGCTAGAATAGAGAATGAAAACCTTAGACTTCAAGTTAACTTGCAAGAAAGACAAGTGCTACCAGACTCTCATCTTGTGCATGGGAGGCTCAGTTTTGATGTAGTACACAATGCTAAATTGCTTCCTGAATTTGATGAACCACAGGTAGATACTTTAGAACTTTTGAAGGAATAGCGGAATCTTATCAGTGGCCGAAGGAGTATTGGCCTGCATTGTTGTGAACAAGCCTCAGAGGCAAACCGTTAAGAGCTTATGGTGCTTTGGAGGATTCACAAACAAAGGATTATGATGAAATAAAAGCAGCCATCCTACGAGCCTGTGAGTTAGTGCCTGAAGTTTATAGGGTAACATTTAGGAATCTAAGGAAGCAATCTAATATTTCACACATTGAATTTAGTAGAGAGAAAAGAATGTTATGGGACCAATGGGTAAGATCCCATAACATAAATGGAGATTATAGGAAACTAGCTGAGTTAATGTTGATAGAACAGTATCTGAGATCCATCCCTAAAGAGGTGTCCTTGTACCTTCAGGAGAAAGAAGTCTCAAAGTTGGAAGAGGCTACAATCTTAGCAGATAAATACAAAACACTTAAACCTACTGCAGGGAAATTCTCAGTTACTCCAAGGGGGAGAGAGGAACAGCCGAGGATCCCATAATCAACCTCCTCAGGTGGACCTTTGAAATCCCTAGAGGTCAAGAAAGGTGACTATAGTAAGTCATCGCAGATAATTTCATGTAGCTACTGTGGAAGGGTAGGCCACCTGATGAGGGATTGTTGGCACAGGAGAAGGGAAATAGAGAGGGTTAAACCCATAGTATCATTAAATAGATGGGACACCCATACAGAAGGGGGGAGGACGAAGAGGAGGCCACCAAAGTAGTGGCCCTCATTAGTATTGCTGCCACAGATGGCAAGGAAAAAGATGAGATGAAACCTCACTTGAGAGGTTATGACCCATTCCTTTTTCAAGGAACAATCACCATAAAGGGAAAGAAGAGAAAAAGGGTGACCATTCTGAGAGACTCAGGAGCCCTCCAATCAGTAATGCTGAGTAGTTTAGTAGAAAAACATGTAGCAAAAGGGAGAGTAGTTATAGACTCCCTAGGAGGCCTAGCGAAGGTGCCACTGGTAGAGATGAAATTGCCTCTATATGAGGGACAGGCAAAGATGGGCCTAGTAGATCAGTTGCCAGTGGAAGGAGTTGAAGTCATTCTAGGAAATGACTTAGTGGGTGGGAAGATGTGCCCCACACCCACATGGGAGAGAAGAGAGAAGGGTCTAAGGACCAAGTGAGGCCAATAAAGGTCTTGAGAGGGGAAGGCTGTGGAAATCATAAATGTAAGGACAGTCTGAATACCAAGGGAAAAATCCCTAGTGAAAGTACCCAAGTTGAGATAGAGGTAGACTTGAGGTTCCTGTTCCATGAGGAACGAGACAGCGAGTTGGAAGTGACTGACCTGACTCATCTGTTTATGGGAGAAAAGAAAGGAGAAGCAAAGAGTCTAAGTGACTCACAGAGAATGGAAGAGAAGAAAGGAGAAGCATAGAGTCTAAGTGACTCACAGAGACTGGGAGAGAAGAAAGGAGAAGCATAGAGTCTAAGTGACTCACACAGAATGGTAGAAAAGAAAGGAGAAGCAGAGAGTCTAAGTGACTCACACAGAATGGGAGAGAAGAAAGGAGAAGAAAAGAGTCTAAGTGACTCACAGAGAATAGGGGAAGAAGAAAGGAGAAGCAAAGAGTCTAAGTGACTCATACAGAATGGGAGAGAAGAAAAGAGAAGAAAAGAGTCTAAGTGACTCACAGAGACTGGGAGAGAAGAAAGGAGAAGCAAAGAGTCTAAGTGACTCACAGAGAATGGGAGAGAAGAAAGGAGAGGCAGAGTCATAGTGGCTCACATAGAATGGGAGAGAAGAAAGGAGAAACAAAGAGTCTAAATGACTCACACAGAATGGGAGAGAAGAAAGAAGAAAAGAGTCTCAGTGACTCATAGAATGGGAGAGAAGAAAGGAGAAAAGAGTCCCAGTGACTCACACAGAATGGGAGAGGAGAAAATAGTCCCAGTGACTCACACAGAATGGGAGAGAAGAAGGGAAAAACATAGGGTCCCAGAGTCTTACAGGGAGTGGGAGAGAAGGAGGTGGCGGCAATGAGCCCCCATGACCAACAGATAGTGGGCCCTGATCTGAGAGATCAAAAGGAAGGAGTGGTGAGTGGGAGTGAGTTGTCAGGGAATAATATTTAGAGTTGGGAGTACTTTCTCGCAAGTGGGTGAATAGTACCTGTCCTACTGATGACGCAGTATGGTCTGAAAGGCGACAAATAATGTTGCCGAAGGTCTATAGGGAAGGAGTTATGCAGTTAGGGCATGATAATTCTTTGTAGGACATAAAGGTGCTACAAGAGTGATAAAGTCAGTGAAGGCAATGAGGAGTAGGTTGACCTCATGTTGGCAGAGAGCTAGAGAAAGCTTAAAGAGTGCTCAAGAGCGAGTGAAACAAAATTATGACTGGAAGGCAAAAGTGCGAGTGTTTAAACAAGGGGCAAGGTTTAGCCACCTATATGACGTAACAAAATGAGTGAGGGAACTGAACTACATTGTTGCCACTCCTGATAGGAGACGGAAGCAGTAGTTGTGCCACCTCAGTATGTTGAAAGCATACCAGGAGAGGGACAAGAGTGATGTGGGTGTGTCTGGTGGTAGTGTGCATGCTGTCTCCATCGTGCCTGAGGAAGATGAGGACTTGAACTTCCCCACCTTCGAGATGACGTGGAAGGTGAATGCAGATGTGTGACCACAGGTGGTGGGCCAGGTGGGTCATCTTTTGGCTGAGCAGCGAGAGGTCCTACTGGAGTTGTAGAGGCGATATCAAGAGAGCTTTCGGGATGCCCCTTGGAGGACCCACCTAACACTGCATGACGTGGATGTGAAAAATGCAATGCCCATCAAGCAAGCCCTGTATCATGCAAACCCGCACCGAGCGGCTATGATTGAGGAAGGAACAAAGTTCTAGTGGACTGAGACATGTAATTCTGCTTTTGTACAAGTCAAGAGTGTTTAGTGTACTGCCCCTGTGTTGCAAGCCCCAGATTTCTCAGAGCCATTTCATCTGTATTGTGATGTGAATTGCCACCAATCATCTTAGCAATTAAATATTTTGTTGTGCATGTTCATGTTGGTGCCCAGGTAATGTTTTTCACAGACCACCATCCCTTGAAGTACCTTAACAAGTTTAAAGATAAGAACCTCCACTTAACTAGATAGTTTGTTTTTACAGGAGTATCATTTAGACGTACATCATGTATGAGGGAAAGACGATGTGATAGCCAATTACCTAACGAGATTGTAAGTGTATTCTCCCTGAAGTAGAAAAAAAAAAAAAAAATCTTTTCAAGATTTTTTTTTTTACCATTAAAGACGGAGGTCACATATATTCCCATATACATAAGGTTGGAATAGATTTATTATTTTGGGTAAAGGCATCACTTGCGAGTACATGGGTGTCTGATTATAGAGAACACGTAGAGAGGTTCCATATAATAAGTGTTTGTTCTTCATTTTACGTAACACTTCCCGCCAGCCTAGAGCGGCGCAGAATGTTTCAGCAAACTTGGCCAATCAGGTTCAATCTCCATACATGCTAATCCTATAGACCAATCAGAGGATTTTTGTAGAAGGAATTAGGCACTTTTGGGCATGTCAGAGAGTCAGTTTAGGATACTAAGTGCCATGTAGAGGTTGTGTTGCCTCGGGAGGATTGTCGGATGATGTAAGTCCTCTGTGCTCCCCCCTGTATTATTTGTAAGATAATTATCTCAGCTAGAATTTCATTTAGGTATTATGTAACGTTTATGGCAGGGACGCGGGAAGCCTAGACAGTGAATCTTTCTATTGGTAATTTCTCTTTCACCCCCATTAAAAGATTTTTGAGTGGAAATCTTCTGTTTTGAAACTTATTACTCAATTGTATGTCCTTGATTGTAATTACTCTTGTAATCCTATTAACTTTAATGAATAGTGTTAAACTTTCCAACTGTGTTTTTTTTTTTACTTTTCACGTCACAAAAAAGTAAATGACAACCTTATAATTTTCTTTAAGTTATCCCAAAGACTTGGTAACACTTTCATTCATTCACTCTTACTATGTGTTATGAGTCAGAAGGCCTAGTAATTTTTCTTTGAGATATCCCAAAGACATGGGGTCTTGGGAACTCATTCATTCATTCACTCTTATTATGTGTTACAAGTCAGAAATGTGAGCAAGATTCGTAACAATATGCATACAAGTAAGTTGCTATGTACTTTATAATTAGGTAAATACACATACTATTTAAAATGTCTTATCAAAAAGTTGAAAAAAATTCACTTACTTCACATGGATACTTACATAGTTATAGAATGCTGTTGCTATCAATTTCTCTTCCATGTCTCGAATGATCTTGGACTTCTCAGTTTCTTTCTGTAAAAAATACAAATACTAAGCTGGAAGGGGCAGATGAATATATATATATATATATATATATATATATATATATATATATATATATATATATATATATATATTATATATATATATATATATATATATTTTCTATGTAAATGTGTTTTCACTCAGCCACCCCTTGTAAGAGGTATGCCCTTTGGTAAGTAGTATATGTAGTTACAGCATATGATAATGTCTTTATTTCTTTATAAGGTAAACTTAAAACATCAAACATTTAGCTAATCTAATCTCATTATGGGAATAATGATAGGTATTATACCTGCAAATGGTGGTCTTCTGTGATAAACAACAGAGAATCATTCCTCTGCCACCCATTTTCAAAACCAGTCAACATTCTCACCTCCAAGTGTGCAATCCCAAGAGGTACTCAGTCATCAAACCAGCCCCAAGATCTCTATATCAACTCTGCATATTCCTTCCACCTTTTCACATGAGTAGACCTGACAACCAATGACCTATCCCTTTTTCCTACTATAAATAGTCAATGACACAGAAACTGTCCCGTCGAGATTGATAGATATAATACAAGAGAGAGATGGTTGGGCAGACTGTGCCTTTCTGGACCTACAAAAGGCATTTGATAAGGTATCACAAGAAACGAATAAGGAAGGTAGAGTCAATAGATGGCATCAGAGGAAAATTATTGGAATGGATGAAAGACTTCCTGACTGGGAGGAAAATGAGAGTAGTAATTAGAGATAAATTCTCAAATTGGGAAGAAATGATAAGTGGTGTCCCGCAGGGATCACTACTGGCCCCGATCATGTTTGCATTATACATGAATGACATGGATGAAGGAGTAGAGTGAATTTCTTTGTAGACAACACAAAAATACTAAAGAAAGTAAAACGGAGGAGGATTGCAACTCATTACAAGACTTGGACAAGATCTGGGAATGGACTCAAAAGTGGGAGGTGAAATTCAATATCAAGAAATGTAGTATAATGGAATTTGGAAAAAGTAAAAACAGAATATAGAGATTATAAAATTGGTGAAGAAGTAAAAAAAGTAAACTCGGAAAAAGACCTTGGAGTGATGATTAGCAAAGACATGACACCAGATAAGCATATTAATAGAATGGTCAGAGAAACCTACAATTTATTGAGGTCAATAAAAGTGGCAGTTGCCTATTTGGATGAGGAAATAAAAAAAAAAAATCTAACTACACTAATAAGATCAAAACTCAAGTATGCAGCAACACTATGGACACCCAGTACCAAAAAGAATATAAAAAATTTAGAAAGAATACAAAGAGCAACAACAAAACTGGCACCAGCTCTTTCCAAAATGACATATGAACAAAGACAGTCCAAATTAGAATTACCAACTCTGGAACAAAGAAAGGAAAGAGGAGACCCACTATCTATTGAATTATGAAGGGAATGGAAATCTTAGATAAGAACGATTTATTGAAATGGGACAATGGAAAAACAAGAGGACACGAAAAGAAACTCAAAAAGGATAATTACAGAGGAGATCTGAAAAAAAAAGCTTCCCACACAGAGTGATAGATACTTGGAACAAATTGGACAAAGAAACAGTGTGTGCAAACACTATTCAAGATTTTAAGAAAAAACTTGATGCTTAGAGATACAGAGACGGGTCACCACGAGCACAGCTCCCTTCCCGTATAATACAACTAGGTTCAACTAGGTAAATACATTAATACAACAGAGACAACAGTCCAAAGTTTCTTCTCAGAGAGATCTATAGTAGGGCCTAAGGACTAATATCAGCCATTGTGGGGCTGTGCGTTTCAAGTTATGAAATGTGAGATAACAATTATCATCATATCTTCTATAATTGTACTCCAATCACAACTCAAGCAGCCATGTTTCATAAAAGTTAGTCAAATGATTTAATATCCAAAGACCCTGGGAGAGGAGGAGGAGGAGGAGGAGGAGGAGGAGGAGGAGGAGGAGGAGAAAAGAAGAAGACATGGCGAATTGACTAAAATAAGATAACAGGACTAATGACAAGGTGTCATCCCACAAAATTATCATTTGTATGCTATCAAAAATGGCCTTATTTATCAGATTTACCTGCAGACTACTCATGCAGCAATAATTTGATTATATGTAAAAATGGACAATAAAAACTATAAAAATAATAAATAAAATATATTAAAAAAAATCACTTGCCTCCAAGTTTTCGATTATTCGCTCTTTTTCTTGAACCTGTGATCTTAATGTTGAAACATCTGGAACTAGAGCTGGGTTGTGTTTGGGATCCAATGTCTTGATTACAGATTTTGCCTGAAACAATAGTAAGCAACTATGCCCAACCTTTAACATACTTGAAAAAATACAAACAGTGCAAATACATGAAATGCAAACTTGATAGTACTGGAATAATGCAAGTAAACATGATACTAATAAATTAATTTTCAGTCCCTCAGCCTTCTTTCAATAACTTGGTTCCATTAGGTAAGTAGTAATAAAATCAAGATATGACAGGGCAATATAACCCCATGCTATATTTTACTCCAATGAAGTACTGCCAAGCTTGAACAATCCACAGTCAGTCCTTTACCCCTGGTCTCTCTTGCAGGAGACCCATGGCTCCCAGGCTACGGTCACCAGCCAGGTTCATAAGACAATCAAAAAAGAAATACTGTGTTGTTGTCTTGGGACTGTTAGTGTGGGGCAATGCAGTATGAGTTGCTTTGTGTTTTCTGTGTGGTGGTTGCATCTTATGCAGTATGATTCTGTGGCTGAGCCTATTCTGTGTTGATATTGATTTAATGTTGGATAGTGTCCTGAACACAAGTGTGCCAGTATGGTACTTATTTCTCTAAGAGGGCTTTTTCTGTTGGCCCATGTCTAGGGGTTGTTGGTGGAGTATTGAGCTTGGTGGTCTATCTTGGATTGGAGAGTTTGTTAAGTGATATGCATGTGAATGTTTTGGTGTGGAAGTATTGTGTGGTACTGGTGGTAGGTTGTTGCATATGTTTGAGTAGTATGCTTTTTTTCTGTTCTGCTGATGGTACTTGAATAACATAATGACATGGGTGTGTGGTGTTAAAGGGAGGATTTTTGTTTCAATGTGTGTCCAGTAGGGACCGTTCTGGTGCATCCTGTTATTCTTAGTGCTTTATTCTGTGTTATTTCTATGTTGCTTGTGTTCATCAACTACCATTCCATCCACCACCACTTCCCATGTACACTTATGCTTGGCTTCCTTCTTAGCCACTGTGTTTACTAGCATCAACTCCCTTTCTAAACACTTCTTCAACATCCTCTCTCCACTAATATTCCTACCTGGCACCCCATACCTCCCCACTACTCCATCTACTGGCTCATCCCCTACTTTAGCATTGAGATCCCCCAAAGTACAACATTCACATTCCTCCCAAAATTCTCTGAACACTCATTTAAATCTATACATGGAAGGGTGGTTGATAGGGCATTATGGACTGTAATGGTATCCAAAGGAAGGATAGAAAGAGTTCTGAATGTTCATGTTTTCAGAGGAGAGTGGGGAAATATCAGAATTTTGGTGGGATGAAGGGAAATTGTGAATGGGGGAAAAGTGGAGGAGGAAAAGGGTGGGGGTAGATAGGTGCTGAAAGTTAACAAGTTGAATGAGAAGGAAAAGGAGGAAGAATACCAGGAAAAGCTGAGATAAGTGGGGGAAGTGGTGAGAGATAGATGGAAGGTAGGAATAGAAGAATGGATATGTTTCAAGGAGGAAGTGACAAACTGCAAAAATGGTATGTGAGATTAGGAGGATGAGAGGGAATAAAAGGAAGGGTAGTGAATGGTGGGATGAAGAAGTGAAGTAGTAGCAGAAGAGAAGTGAACATGCATGGATTGATTGGAAGGCAGAACTAGGGAAGTGTTTGAGAGGTACAAGAAGAGGAGAGGTGAGGCAAGATGCGAGGCAGATATAATATGGGGTAGGACTTTGACTTTTTTTTTTTTTTCCAAAGAATTAAAAAAAAAAAAAAAAAGGAAAGAAGTGAAGACAGTGAGGGGGTGAGTTAGGTAGAGAGGAAAAGGTAAAGGGTACTGATGGACAGATGTTAATAAGAGTGAAGGTGGTAAGGGGAACGTGAAAAGAGTATTTCAGAGATTTGTTGAATGTGGAAATTGACTGATTGTGGCCATGGGAGGAGCTACAAAAATGACTGGACAGATGTTGATGAGAGTGAAGATGGTAAGGGGAACATGGGAAGAGTGTTTCAGAGGTTTGTAGAACATAGAAATTGACATGAGAGGAGCTACAAAACTGACTAAGGGGATAAGAAAATGGCAAGGCTACAAGGAAAAATAAAGTACAAACAACAATGAAAATTATGAAATCTGGTAAAGCAACTGGCTTGGATAGGAGTCAGGCAGAGTGTCTGATAAGAAGTAAGAATAGTTATAGTGGATTGGCTAGTGAAGTTGTTTAATGTGTGGCAAAGGGAGGGGAGGGTGATTATAGCAGTTTTAGAAGAATCAGTTTGTTGAGCAAAGTTGTAAAAACATGGGAAAGTTTTAATTGAGAGGATTAGGAAAGGAATAGAGGGAGTACCTGTAGAGAGGTAGTATGAACTAAGGAAAGGTAGAATGTGGATCAAATTTTTGTGTTAAGACAGATTTGCAAGAAGTTTTTAGTAAAAGGATGTTTTTGGGCCTTTATGGATTTACAGAAGGATTATCAAAGGGTAGACAGGAAGCCATTGTGGGAAGTATTGTAGATACATAGAACAGGGGAAAAGCAGTTAACCCCTTCCATACGGTGCCGCACACGTAGGCGTCATGGACTTGGATCTCGGTGGCAGCAACCAATGCCAGCCGTACGACGTGTCGTAATAATACTCGCATCATAAAATATAGTCACCGCTTATATCGATCGTTCTCTCTTCACCCGTGAATTTTGATAACCATAGAAAATGCGATTACAAAAGAATTAGAAAGAATGTCATTATGGAGGGGAGACTACAATAAATATAATCAAGACGCCGATATGGCAGCCTCGCGAATACACTCGCTCCCCATGACGCCTACGTGTGCGGCCCCGTATGGAAGGGGTTAAGGGCAGTCAAAAGCTACATGAGTAGTAGAGCTTGTGACAGGGTTAGGGATGGTGAGAGTTTTGAGGTTAAGGTGAGGCTGAAGCAAGGTTGTATTATGTCACCATGGATGCCCAATGGGTACATGGATAGAATGGTATGGGAGGTAAATGTAAGAGTGATGGGTAAATGAGTGGAAATAGTTAGAGGGAATGGAATATAGTTAACCTAGTATCAATTATCTTAAAGCCAAAGCTAACACCCAAAATGAGATAAACTTACCACCTTTGCTGCCTATACTTAAACATGCAATGCCATTAAAAACTAAACTCTATAACTACCTTTCCAAGATACTTCTTGTATCTCTCCTCCATAGCTGCCATCTCACTTTCTTTTCGTGACAAACCTTCTTCCAGCATGGCAACCTTTTCACCTGCAAAGGGATAAGAAACTGAATACTTCAAACTATTGGGAGAAAGAGAGAACGAGCACAAGCAGCATAAAGATTCAGATTTCAATCCTCCTGCATAAATATTGAAACATATATCAAGGGCTTTTTCCCTTTTACAAGGGAGGTAGCCAAAGTCAAAGGCATAAATCCACTCCCACCCATTTCATCCTCCCTCCCTCTTTTCTTGGCTCCTCCTAGATGATGGGTCATCCCTGCATCTTGCCCACTGCCCTGGGTCAGAAACAATGGGGCAAGACACAGCACATCCATAGCAAGGCAAACCCCTTCTCTCTTCCCTCATACAGAAGAAAATAAGACAGGGAGAAATCCCTTCAGGCTGTGTCAAAATATTATTCACACACTCCCTAATCCCCCATCCCCCACCCACTCCCTTTCATGCATCACAGCATCATCCATACACAATAACTCTCCACTCACCCCTATCTTCTGTCTTCTCCCATCCTTCTTGAATAGACATTCCCGTCTTTCCCAATGCCCCTTTTACCCCATTCATCCATCTCATTTTTTGTCACTCCTTCATGTTCACTCCATCCACTTCTGCTTTCCATAATTTAATCTTTCTCCATTCATTCTTTCCAAGTGTCCAAACCATCCCACTACTCTTTCATGAACCCTATCTACCAACTCCTTTTCCACCCCTGCTCTCCTCCTTACCTCCTAGTTTCTCACTTTATCCAACTTAGTAACCTTTACCATACTTCCCATATATTTCTTCTCAAACACACTTAAACTCTTCCTCTCTTATGTTCCATGTTTCTGCCCCATACAGTGCTGTTGGCACAATCACTTCATACAATCTCCTCTTAGCATCCATTCCCAAATGTCTATTTCTCATCACACTTTTTAATCCCCCAAGACATTTACTTGCTTCTCTCAATCTACATTCTACTTCCACCGCTCCTCCCTTTCCTGCCACATTCACACCCAAGTATCTAAAGCTATCCATTTCCTCCAGCTTCTCTCCCTAAACCACTTCGGTGCAATGACATCTATGTAGGTGTCATGGGGCGCCAGTGGGTACACAAGGATACCAGCATTGGCATCTTGACTGTATTTTTTTTGTAGTTGTATATGAGTTATCCCTGGATTCTGTGAACTGGTTTTATCACATTTTCTGTGTTTATTATTACTCAGAGTAAAAAAGAATGAGTAATACAGTAGTGGTTTTATATTGTATAATGCAAGTAGTGTGATGTAAATTACATATGGCAGCCAATGCTGCATGTGAGAATTTGAGTTGTACTGAAGTGGTTAATACTCATTTCCAATATGCTGCCATCCTCTCCCCTTGTACATCACATCACCTTACTTTTACCCACATTTATCTTCAACTTACTTTTCTCACACACCTTCCCAAACTCTGCCACCAACTTCCTTAATCCCTCTTCTGATCATGCTACAAGCAGTGTTGTCAGCAAACAACAACTGGTTTATCTCCCATTTTTCTCCATTTTCTTTAACCACCTCCAATCCCTGGCCTATTACCCTTGCATTTGCCTTTCATACTACATCCATGTATAAATTGAATAGCCATGGTGATATGACACATCCCTAGTGAGGTCCCATCTTTACCTCAAACCACTCACTCTCTCCATTTCTAATTCTAACACAGGCTCTACTGCAAAACACACAGTCCAGCAGCGGTTGAAGTAGGACATACGAAAAAGAAGCTCCAAAGCACTAAGTAGTGCTTCAATGACAGACAAATTTAGAACCAACCCTAGTTGTGTTTACTAAAAGACAGGAAGGGAATAGTGTATTATGAGTGATCAAAAAATATAACTGTCTTTGTGTCTTTATTTTATCTTATTTTTTTCTTGGTCAGTTACTCTAAAAATGAAAGAAAATAATGGCAAACTAAGGGATAAAGAACCAATGAAGTGATGCCTAGACGTAAGTAGGGTGGAATCACCTCTGGGGGTGATCCCCAAAAGGACATGCCTGAGAGAAACCCCGAAGATGTACCAAAGGTTTGAAACAAATTATTTTCTAGTTTTGACAGAGAGGGTGGAATTATGTATGGAGGGATAGAGGTGGATAGAGAACCCAGGTTTAAAAATATAATGAGAAATAGGGAAATCAATTATCTATTAGATGAAATAATCAAACTCGAAATTGAGTATAAAGTGATATACAATGCTACGAAGGGGCAATGAAGAGAATACCAGGGAGATAGATGATTTGAAAAAGGAACTAAATAGGATCAAGGGAGAAACTAAAAGATTGAAAAATGAAGATATGAATAGAAACGAGGCATTAAAGAAAGAGATGAAGGATCAAATGCAGACAGTGACAGAGAAAGTGGAAGAGAAGATCAAATAAAATGATTTCCAAGAAATATACAGTGGAAAGTAGAACAGGAAAGTCAAAAATTATCTTTTAAAGAAATACTGGAGCAACAAGTTAAGGAAAATGCTAAGGAAATGGTAATTAAAGTAATTAAGGAGAAAGGAAATTTGGTCAGGGACACGGCGGATAAAAAAAGATGCATTGTAATCTATGGTATTAAAGAGAAATATGATGTTCCTAGATATCAGAGAGAAAAAGAGGAGAGAGATCACTAAAGAAATTCTGAAAGAGATTCAAGAGGGACAAAATATAAAGAAATTGAGGAAACATATAGAATAGGAAAATACTCATAAGAAAAACAATATAGGCCACTAAAAGTAAAACTTAGGTCTCAAATAATAGAGGAAGTACTACCTAGAACAACAAAACCAGTAAATAATGAACATTACAAAAATGTATGGATAAAAAAGAAATGAGTGATGAAAAAGAGAAAGAAAATAAACTTAGAAATGAAGCAAATGAAAAGAAATGAAAAAACTGACTGATTTTTTTTTTTTTTTTTTTTTTTTTTTTTTTTTTTTTTTTTTTTTTTTTGAGTGGACCCGAGGCTGAGGAAATTATATGTCAAGAAAAAGGATACAAAGTTGACAGAAAAAGACAAGGAAAAAATTAAAGATAGCCTATGCAAATATAGACAGAATTATTTCAGGACCAAATGAATTAAATGACTATCTGGCATTAGAAAAAACAGACATAATGGGAATTGTAGAAACAAAATTAAAAAGTCCTCTACCACCAAATACTGTGAGACAAAGTCTATACAACTGTTGGACGAAGAATAGAAAGGAAAAACAGGGTGGGGGAGTATTATTTTTGACTAAGAAAGACTTAAATGTGACAAAGATAACAGAAGGAAAAAACAATGAAGAATCAATTATGATAAAAATTGAAAGCAATTACATGAAAAGTAGAACATTTGTAGTAGTGTATGTGCCCCCAAAACACAGTCCTGGGCAGAAAGCAATTATTCCAAACTGTTGGAAGATACAAAATATGAAGTAATATACTGAAAGAGGAAACATAGTAATTATGGGTGATTATAATTCAAAAGAAATATGTTGGGAAGAAATGACAGTGAAGGGTGGAAAAGACCTCTGGAGAAACATAATACTTTATATGACCATTGAATACACAATGACTCAGTGGGTAAAGGAAAATACCAGATACAGAAACAATGAGGAACCATCAAGACTGGATTTATTACTTATGTCAAAACCTGAAATTGTGGGCAGAATTGATTGCAAAACACCAATAGGAAAGAGTGACCATGTACTAATAGAATTTGAACTAAAAGACCAAATTGACTTAAGAAGAAATGAGAAACATAGAAAAGGAAGACTAATGTATAACAAAATTAATTTTGAGAAACTCAAAAAATTATTTTGAAATGCAAACTGGGATAAATTCCTAAATGAAGAAACAAAGATGGAAGAGAAATGGAATATACTAAAAGAAATTTATGAGAGAGTGAACAAATATGTACAACAAAAACAAGAGTATACATAAAAAGCTGGTACAACAAAAAATGTAGTGAGGCTAAGGATAAAAGAGACAAAGCATGGAAAAGATGGAAAAAAAGATAAATAAATGAGTAAATGGAAACATACATCAAACTAAGATATGATTATGTAAAAATATGCAGAGATGAAAAGAGAAAACATGAAAGAGATGTGATAGAAAAATGCAAGGATCAATCTAAACTATTTTACAGGTATGTAAATGGTAAACTAAAAAATAAACAAGAAATGGAAAAGCTGCATCAGGGAAATTAAGAATATACAGAAGTAGAAATGGCCTAAATTTTGAACAATAATTTCAAATCAGTATTCACAATTGAAAGTTCACAGAACTTTGAGGGAATAGAGAGAGAGAGATTCCCCTAATGAAGAAAATAACTAACACAGAAGGAAATTAGAGACCAAATAAAAAACCTTGATGTCAGAAAATCATATAGTCTGGATGGAATAGCAAATTGGATACTTAAAGAATGCATAGAGGAGTTGATGAATAAAATATACAATATAATTAAATACTCGCTCAAAGAAGGAAAGGTACCACAGGAGTGGAAAAATGCAAATATTGTACCAATATATAAAGGAGGAAACAAGGAAAATCCAACCAATTACAGACCAGTCTCCCTAACAAGCACAGTAGCAAAAATATGTGAAAAAGTTATCAAAAGTAGATGGGTTAAACATCTAGAAGAAAAAAATGTACTGAATCCAAATCAATTTGGATTTAGACAAGGAATATCATGTACAACAAACCAGATCTGCTTCTATTTGAGACTAATAGAAATATTACAAGAAATGAATGGATGGGCAGACTGTGCCTTTCTAGACCTACAAAAACATTTGATAAAGTACCACACAAAAAACTAATAAGATAAATAGAATCAATAGGTGGCATCAAAGGAAAATTATTGGAATGGTTGGAAGACTTCCTGACTGGGAGAAAAATTAGGGTAGTAATTAGAGACAAATACTCGAATTGGGAAGATATGATAAGTGGTGTCCCCGCAAGGTTCAGTATTGGCTCCAACCATGTTTGCCATATATATAAATGACATGGATGACAAAAGGAGAATATAGTAAGAGACTTAGCAGATAAAAAGAAATGTATAATTATATTAGGAATGGAAGAGAAACACAACCCAGATAGAACCACAAGAATCAATGAGGAAAATGAAAAAGAAAGCAGATTACTAGAATTAGTTCAGGAAGATGAACCTGAAATCATGAAACAAATTGAAGAGAAGTTTAGACTCGTAAAGTATAATACAGATAAGACCAGACCAATTAAGATTAAATTCAGGTCACAAACTACGGCAGAGAATATCTTATCACAAACAGGGAAACTAGCAGCAAGTGAACAATATAAAAAGGTATGGATAAAAAGGGAAATGAATAAGGAGGAAAGAGAGGAGGAAAAAATGAAAAGACAAGAAGCTATGGAAAAAAACGAGAACAGAACAGACTCAGAAAAAGAGAAATTCTATTGGAGAGTAGTGAATATGAAAGTAAGAAAATTCGAAATACTAGAGAAAAATAAAAGGGATACAGAGAATACAATGGAAGTGGCAGAAAACTAAGAGTGTCTTACACAAATATAGATGGATTAATAACAGGATTGAATGAGTTGAAAGAAAAAGAACCGGACATAATGGGAATTGTAGAAACAAAATTAAAAGGTCCACTACCACCCAACAGTGTAGGACATGACGCATATAATTATTGGATTAGAAACAGAGAGACAAAGCAAGGGGGTGGAGTTATGTTCCTGACTAAGAAGGATATAAACGTGAAGAGTGTCACATATGGAAAGATACAGATTATGATCGAAGTGGAAAACAGAGATAAGAAGAACAGAAAGTTAGTGATAAATTATGTGCCTCCAAAAACAGCCTCGTGGGAAGAGAGTGAACATAAAAGTATGTTAGAGGACACAAAGATAACATTAAATAAGATAATGGAAGATGGAGGAAGAATAGTTATGATGGGCGACTTTAATTGCAAAGAAGTCTGCAGGGAAGAAATGACAGTAAAGGGTGGAGACGGCTCATGGGGAAATGTTCTACTCGAGATGATTATTGACCATACAATGACACAGTGGATACAGGAGAACACTAGATACAGAAATGAAGAACCATCGAGACTAGACCTAATAATCACATCTGAACCTAGAATAGTAGAAAAGATTGAATATAAAACACCAATAAGTAAAAGTGACCATATACTGATTGAACTGGAACTAAATGAGGAAAAATACATGAAAAGAAATGAACAATATAGAAAAGGAAGAATGATGTATGAAAAAACATACTTTGATAAAATAAGAGAATTCTTTCAAAAAGAAAACTGGGAAGAAATATACAAAGAAACAACAGTGGAAGAGAAATGGAATATTTTGACAAAAATTTATATATAAAAAAAAAAGGAGTGGAAAAGTATGTCCCAAGACAAAAACAAGAAAAAGAATATATAAGGTGCTGGTACAACAAAAGTTGTAGGGAGTTAAAAGACAAAAGAGACAAAGCTTGGACCAAATTGAAAAAAGACAAAATACCTCAAAAAT
The DNA here is from genome assembly GCF_046742065.1 of Oratosquilla oratoria. Lineage (NCBI taxonomy): Eukaryota > Metazoa > Arthropoda > Malacostraca > Stomatopoda > Squillidae > Oratosquilla > Oratosquilla oratoria. The sequence continues at coordinate 11,329,268 of NC_134819.1, forward strand.
GGAAAATATATACTTGTTATAGAAATTAATATGTACAAGCGTGCAGAGAGGAAAAGAGAAAATATGAAAAAGATGTCATAGAAAAATGTAAAGATCAACCAATACTATTTTACAGATTTGTAAACAGCAAACTGAAAAACAAACAAGATTTGGAGAAATTAAGACAAGGAGTTGAATACACAGAGGAAATTGAAATGGCGGAAATTATGAACAAGCATTTTAAATCAGTGTTTACAAGGGAGAACATACAACCTGAAGAGATCGAATGGAAAGAGAAAGTCCCCCCCATGAAAGAAATAGAAGTAACTAAGAATGAAATATTGAAACACTTGAGTAATCTTGATGTCAGAAAATCGCATGGACCAGATGAAATAGCAAACTGGATTTTGAAAGAATGCAGGAATGAACTGGCAGACAAAATACATAGTATAATAAACAGTTCCTTGAAAGAAGGAAAAGTCCCAGAGGATTGGAAAAAAGCAAATATAGTACCTATATATAAAGGGGGAAATAAAGAAGACCCTACCAACTATAGACCAGTCTCTCTAACAAGTACAATAGCAAAAATTTGTGAAAGAATTATCAAAAGTAGATGGGTAAAATATTTAGAAAAAAAAAAAAAAACAATGTGCTAAATCCAAGGCAATTTGGATTCAGACAAGGACGATCATGCATCACCAATTTAATATGTTTCTATTCAAGGCTAATAGATATAATACAAGAAAGAGATGGATGGGCTGATTGTGCATTTCTAGACCTAAAAAAACCTTTTGAAGTTGCTTAAGAAATTAGAAACTGGAGGAATACAGGGCAAACTGCTTAAATGGATGGAAGACAAAGGATTGCAAAGGCGGAGCATGCCGACAGGAGACCTTTTGATCCATATCTAGGTCGGATGCAAAAAAAAAAAAAAAAAAAAAAAAAAAAAAAAAAAATAATAATAAAATAATAAATAAAAACTATAATAATGTAAATGAAAAATAAAATACATAAATAAATTTCATAGGTATAGTTAAAATAATAAACAAACAGGTAAATAGTAAATAATAATAAATTGACACATAACTAATAATAAATGAAAATCAGACAGACAAATGATAACAAAGCAAAAACAAATAATATAAGATAAATTATAATCATTACAGCATCTTACTTAGGTATTTATCTAAATGATTCTTAAAGCTTCGAACTGAACTACATTGCACTACCTGTGCAGGAAGTTTATTCCATTCATTAACTACACGGTTGGCAAAGTTGTTTCTACCTACTTCCAAGTTGAATCTATTTCCGGACAGTTTGAGACCATTGTTTCTTGTCTGATTCTCATTCAATGTGAAAATTTTGTCACTTTTGATGTTGTCAATTCCCTTTAAAATCTTAAAGACCTGTATCAAGTCACCTCTGAGTCTACGCTTTTTTAGGGAAAACTGATTCATGTGCTTTAGTCGATTTTCGTATGATTTATTTTTGATATTCGGAATCAGTTTTGTGGCTCGCCGTTGTACTTTTTCCAGTCTGTCAATGTCTTTAATGAGATTCGGTGACCATACGGAAACAGCATATTCCAAATGTGGACGAACTAACGATTTATATAGCTTGTTAATGAGTGATGGACTTTTGAAATCAAAAGATCGCGCAATCAGAAAAATGAGAGTAGTGATAGGAGACAAACACTCAAAATTGGATGAAGTAATAAGCAGTGTTCCACAAGGAACAGTTCTAGCCCCAATAATGTTTGCTATATATATTAATGATATGGATGACAGAATTGAAAGTTATAGGAGCTTCTTTCCAGATGATGCAAAACTGTTAAAAAAAAAAGTGAACACGGAAGAAGATTGTGAGTCACTACAGAGTGATCTAAATAAAGTACAGGAATGGAGTAGGAAGTGGGAGATGGAGTTCAACACTAAAAAGTGTAGTATAATGGAATTTGGAAAAAGCAAAAACAAAATAACAGGAGCATATAAATTGGGAGAAGGAATAAAAAAAGTAGAAAATGAGAAGGACCTGGGAGTCATTGTTATGAATAATATGTCACCTGAGAAACATATAAATAAGATTTTTGGAGAAACCTATAATTTAATAAGAACAATCAAAGTGGCATTTACATACCTGGATGAAGAAATGGTGAAGAAAATTCTAATCGCTCTGATAAGACCAAGATTGGAATATGCAGCAACGATATGGTCACCAAGTACAAAAAATGTATAAAAAAAATTGAAAGAATACAAAGAGCAATTACAAAATTGGCACCAACACAGAGAGACTAGCAAAACTTGAGCTACAGACACTAGAGCAAAGAAGAGAGGAGATTTGATAGCTATTTACAGAATCATGAAAGGCATAGAAATTATTGATAGAGAGAATCTGATAAAATGGGATGATAGAAATACAAGAGGACACGGAAAGAAAATCAAGAAAGACAGCTATAGAAGAGATGTGAAAAAGAACAGCTTTCCTCACAGAGTAATAGACAGTTGGAACAAGTTAGATGAAAAAGTGGTGTGTGCAAAAACAATACATAAATTTAAAAATAGTTTAGATAAAATGAGATATGAAGACGGGACACCACGAGCACAGCTCCCCTACCCATAAAATACAACTAGGTACAACTAGGTAAATACATATATACATATATATACATACACATATATACATATACATACATATATATATATATACATATACAAATATATGCATGTATATACATATATATGTACATATACATATATATATATATATATATACTGTATATATATGCAAAGTAGACCACTTGGAAAAAGAAACTAACGAAGCAGAACGCTTTCGTATATTACATCTTCAGTGCATAAGTGAACACACGTACCCGTGTTCTTATTAGCATATGCAGTCGAACCTCGAAAGCCCGGACTAATTGGGGGAAAGGGTGGTCCGGTCATGCCAAACGTCCGGTCATCGAAAATATCGCCCTAACACCCGTAGATTTTCTTAGCGGTATACGTATAGGTAATGTATGATATGGCATAAAAACTCATAAGAATAATACTCTAACACTGTAATAATAACAATACTGTGATAATAATTCTATAATACTAATAATTCTGTAATAATAACTGTAATACAGGCATGTAAATGTAATGTATATACTGTACAGTGTACTGTACTGTATTTTTTATTATATACACTGTAAATATCGGAAGGTATGTACGCGGGACAGAGGTGGCGGCCAGGGTTGCCGCGTTTTCTACACTGCCGTGTAGAATGGGAGTGTTGCCATACCGTAGCATACATTTTTCTCGGGCATGTGCAGACTTTCATAGCAAGATATACTTGTCAAACTTTGACAAAATGTTGGTTCTAGTTTTTTTATTCTTGAATGTATATAAGGCCCCCATGCCCTAACATATTCAGTAAGATATAACTTTTTTTATATTATTATCACTAAAAGAAAGCTGAAACTTTAGCGTAGAATTTTTTTCTACACCGTAAAAACGTATCTTTTGGGGTATAATATTTTATAAGTAACACAGTTACCAATAAAAGTCATATTTTGATGTAACATTTATTATTTGATAACTAGTTCTATGATTTTTAAACAAAAGTTTGAGTTTTTGAATGTTTTTAACAGCCCGCTGATATGTAGAAAAAATTTCCTCATGTCCTTGTGCAGTTGCCACATGCCTCTATTTTACTACGTTTTGGTACAAAATTCTACGAAACGGCAGCCCTGGTGGCGGCTTGACTGGGCCGGGTTTGAGTACACGTGTACGGCCGTTCCTGCCACCTACGGGACAAATAGGGAACTTTGCTTGAAAAGTCCGCCCTTTGTTCATTTCGACCGGTCATACGAGGGTCCGGGCATTCGGGGTCCGGGCTTTCGAGGTTCGACTGTATATATATACAGGTAGTCGTCGACTTACGACCGAGTTCGGTTCCGACAGACAGGTCGTAAGTCGATCTGGACGCAAGTCGGTCTATATATATATACAGTATATATTACCCTTTATATAGTATATATATATATATTGTATATTTAGCATACTGAAATAATCTTAGCATCTTTCAATTATGTTGTATAGTATTTTTAACCTTTTTATAATTTCATCTGATTTTCTTTGGGAAACGTAGCCTAGGCCTAAGCATATTGAATAAAATCTTATCATCTTTGACCTATGATATCTAATACTGTATTTGTTAACCTTTGTATTATTTTACCATCAGACTTTCTTTAGGAAACGTATGCATACTGAATAAAATCTTATTATCTTTGAGCTACGTTGTTTAATATTCATTAACTTTTTATCATTTTCGTTAGGAAACGTAGCCTAGGCCTACGCTTGAGCGAAAACGGAAAGGGGTCCGGCGTTTTTGGGCCACGTCACGTTGTTTAAGATAGTGGTCGTTTTTTTGTATCTTAGGCACCATACCCGCCAGGGACCCCGACGCTAACAAGAAAAGGCGTCTTCGCCACTTTTGGAAATGGATTACGGTTAACCGTTAAAAATAAAAAACAGAACTGCAGAATGACAAGAACTGCATGCCCAGTTACGTAACGAACACACAAAAGCTTCCCCGGATCTGTACAGAGACGTTAAAACCTTCCGTGCCAACGCATCTGTTCGAGAATTCCAACGAAAAGTGCTTAAATTCAACGAGACGCTACGAGAAGTTGAAGATTTTGAGTATTCCGACGAAATGTTTGACAATTTTGAACTTTTTGACGGAGAAATTGAAGACAGCGTTTCTGAAAATTTCTCGAAACATTATTTCGTCGGGTATAAAAACTTTGTGAAATCGGGCGGAAAACCCGACCACAAAACATATCAAATGTATTATCTAGAGAAGGCCTTCAAAACGTTCAACCAGGCAAAACGAAAAACAAATACGCCATCAGGAAAGCTATGAAATGTCGCTCGGAGCCTTTGCCATCTCTGGGTCCTTGGCAAAAATGTTCCCTGGAGCCTTTGCCGCTGGCATGTAATCCAGGCTACAGGGAAGCTACCCGCTAAAAGCGTGGAGAAATGAGTAGCACTGACTCAATATACGCATATGTCAACTGGAACCAGCAATTTGCACCTCATCATTTGATTTTTGTGCAGGAGACCTTGCGTAGCTAGCGCCGAATAAAACGCCGGTGAGGGACCCTGCTACGTGACCTCCGACAACGAGTTTCTACGTGACAACCTCCTGCATTAGCTCTTTCTAGATTCGACAGCTTTGTTGCACCGCACCCTATGGAGGCGGTAGTATTGGCCACAGGGTTCAGTCCTGTTGGCTGGAGCTGGAAAATATTTTTCTTACAGCTCAAGCCTCGGGCACTACGTTCAAGTCTCCTGGCGATGGCAAATTGTTGCGCCGCCGAAGACTATCAGGGAGCCAAGGGACTCAATCCCGCTCTTTAAAGCTAAAAACTCCATGCAGGACAATTTTTTTCCCTGCAGGAATTCGGAGAGGACCCCCACCAGCTGGAGCCTCGGTCACAGCAATATAACTGCTGCGCCTTTTAAAGGCTCTTTACGTTGTCGCATCGGCTCAGGCGGGAAACCCGCCAGCTAACAACGAGCTTTCATAGTGGGAAAAATTTCCTGGCCCCAAAAGTAGTGATCAAAGAAATTAACAACGTATACCCATTTCCATCAGCATACGGAACCTAGATATGTTCAGTATCGGGTGTCATGGTATATACAATTACTGACACTGTTTTTATTAGTTTATCGGTGTTATACATACATTATATATATATTATATATATTATTGATATATATGTATATGTATATATATATATACATATATATATATATATATATATATATATATATATATTTATGTATGTGATTCACCTTGGATTATGTGTGTGTATTTACCTAGTTGTATTTACCTAGTTGTATTTTACGGGAAGGGGAGCTATGCTCGTGGGGTCCCGTCTTCATATCTCATTTTATCTAAACTATTTTTAAATTCATGTATTGTTTTTGCACACACCACTTTCTCATCTAACTTGTTCCAACTGTCTATTACTCTGTGAGGAAAGCTGTTCTTTTTCAGATTTTCTATAGCTGTCTTTTTTTTATTTTCTTTCTGTGTCCTCTTCTATTTCTATCATCCCATTTTATCAGATTCTCTCTATCAGTAATTTCCATGCCTTTCATGATTCTGTAAATAGTTATCAAATCTCCTCTCTCTCTTCTTTGCTCTAGTGTCTGTAGTTCAAGTTTTTCTAGTCTCTCTTCATATGATAGTTTTGAGAGTGTTGGTGCCAATTTTGTAATTGCTCTTTGTATTCTTTCAAGTTTTTTTATACATTTTTTTGTACTTGGTGACCATATCGTTGCTGCATATTCCAATCTTGGTCTTATCAGGGTGATTAGGATTTTCTTCACCATTTCTTCATCCAGGTATATAAATGCAACTTTGATTGTTCTTATTAAATTATAAGTTTCTCCAAAAATCTTATTTATATGTTTCTCAGGTGACATATTATTTATAACAATGACTCCCAGGTCCTTCTCATTTTCTACTTTTTTTATTCCTTCTTCTCCCAATTTATATGCTCCTGTTATTCTGTTTTTGCTTTTTCCAAATTCCATTATACTACACTTTTTTGTATTGAACTCCATCTCCCACTTCCTACTCCATTCCTGTACTTTATTTAGATCTCTCTGTAGTGATTCACAATCTTCTTCAGTTTTCACTCTTTTCAGTAGTTTTACATCATCTGCAAAGCTCATATAGCTTTCAATTCCTTCATCCATATCATTAATATATATAGCAAACATTATTGGGGCCAGAACTGTTCCCTGCGGAACACCGCTTATTACTTCATCCCATTTTGAGTGCTGGTCTCTTATCACTACTCTCATTTTTCTTTCTTGCAAAAAGTCTTCCATCCAATTTAGCAGTTTGCCCTGTATTCCTCCTTCAGTTTCTAATTTCTTAAGCAACTTCTTATGTGGTACTTTGTCAAAAGCTTTCTTTAGGTCTAGAAATGCACAGTCCGCCCATCCATCTCTTTCTTGTATTATATCTATTAGCCTTGAATAGAAACATATTAAATTAGTGACGCATGATCGTCCTTGTCTGAATCAAATTTTGCCTTGGATTTAACATTTTGTTTTTTTTCTAAATATTTTACCCATCTACTTTTGATAATTCTTTCACAAATTTTTGCTATTGTACTTGTTAGAGAGACTGGTCTATAGTTGGTAGGTTCTTCTTTATTTCCTCCTTTATATATAGGTACTATATTTGCATTTTTCCAATCTTCTGGAATTTTTCCTTCTTTCAAGGAACTGTTTAGTATGCTATGTATTTTGTCTGCCAGTTCATTCCTGCATTCTTTCAGAATCCAGTTTGCTATTTCATCTGGTCCATGCGATTTTCTGACATCAAGATTACTCAAGTGTGCAAATATTTCATTCTTTGTTACTTCTATTTCTTCCATAAGGGGGACTTTCTCTTTCCATTCGTTCTCTTCAGGTTGTATGTTCTCTCTTGTAAACACTGATTTAAAATGTTTGTTCATAATTTCCGCCATTTCCATTTCCTCAGTGTATTCAACTCCCCCTTGTCTTAATTTCTCCAAGTCTTGTTTGTTTTTCAGTTTATTGTTTACAAATCTGTAGAATAGTTTTGGTTGATCTTTACACTTTTCTATGACATCTTTTTCATATTTTCTCTTTTCCTCTCTGGACGTTTGTACATATTCATTTCTATAACAGGTATATATTTTCCATTTTTCAGGTCTTCTGTCTTTTTTCCATCTGGTCCAGGCTTTGTCTCTTTTGTCTTTTAACTCTCTACAACTTTTCTCTTCTACTGTTGTTTCTTCTTTGTATATTTCTTCCCAGTTTTCTTTTTGAAAGAATTCTCTTATTTTATCAAAATTTGTTTTTTCATACATCATTCTTCCTTTTCTATATTGTTCATTTCTTTTCATATGTTTTTCTTCATTAAGTTCCAGTTCAATCAATATGTGGTCACTTTTACTTATTGGTGTTTTATATTCAATCTTGTCCACTATTCTAGGTTCAGATGTAATTATTAGGTCTAGTCTCGATGGCTCTTCATTTCTATACCTAGTGTTCTCCTGTATCCATTGTGTCATTGTATGGTCAGTAATCATCTCAAGTAGAGCGTTTTCCCATGAGCCGTCTCCACCCTTTACTGTCATTTCTTCCCAGCAGATTTCTTTGCAATTAAAGTCGCCCATCATAACTATTTTTCCTCCATCTTCCATTATCTTGTTTAATGCTATCTTTGTGTTCTCTAACATAATTTTATGTTCACTCTCTTCCCATGAGGCTGTTTTCGGGGGCACATAATTTATCACAAACTTTCTGCTCTTCTTATCTCTGTCTTCTACTTCCATCATTATCATCTCTACTGTATTCTTTCCATATGTGACACACTTCACGTTTATATCCTTCTTAGTCAGGAACATAACTCCACCCCCTTGCTTTTTCTCTCTGTTTCTAATCCAATAATTATATGCATCATGTCCTACACTGTTGGGTGGTAGTGGACCTTTTAATTTTGTTTCTACAATTCCCATTATGTCTGGTTCTTTTTCCTTCAAATAATCATTCAGCTCATTCAATCCTGTTATTAATCCATATATATTTGTGTAAGACACTCTTAGTTTTCTGCCACTTCCATTGTGTTCTCTGTTTCCCTTTTGTTTTTCTCTTGTATGTCGACTTTCTTTAGTTTCATATTCACTACTCTCCAATAGAATCTCTCTTTTTCTGACTCCGTTCTGTTCTCGTTTTTTTCCCTTAGCTTTAAGTCTTTTCTGTTTTTCTTCCTCTCTTTCCTCTTTATTCATTTCCCTTTTTATCCATACCTTTTTATATTGTTCACTTATTGCTAGTTTCCCTGTTTTGGATAAGATATTCTCTGCCGTCGTTTGTGACTTGAATTTAATCTTAATTGGTCTGGTCTTGTCTGTGCTATACTTTCCAAGTCTAAATTTCTCTTCGATTTGCTTCATAATTTCCGGTTCATCTTCCTGTACTGATTCTAGTAATTGGCTTACTTTTTCGTTTTCTTCTTTGATTCTTGTGGTTCTATCTGGGTTGTGTTTCTCTTCCATTCCTAATATAATTATACATTTCTTCTTGTCTGCTAAATCTCTTACTATATTCTCCTTTTGTCTCATCACTTTAATAACTGAGTCTTCAGTATGTTCTTTCAATTGCTGTTTGATTATGTCAGTGAATGAAAATTTGTTTTCTTCTTGGGTTGTCTTCCAATTTTTAGCTTCTTTAGTTATGGTTTCTCTGTTTTCTTTACTATTCCTCTTCAATTCCTCATTCTCCACCTTTACTTCTCTTAACTGTCTTTTTAGGTCTTCTATTTCATCAGTTAAGTTTTTGTTCGCCTTCTCTAGTTTTTCCAATTTTTCAAACCTCTCGGCAATTTTAGTCATCTTGCCAAACCTAACTTCCCAGTTGTCAGACATTTGTTCAAGTTTTTCCTCCAGTTTTTTCAGTCGGGGGAGGTTGGTATCCGCCGCCCTTTCATTAAATCCTTGGAAATTATCATCCTCACCTTCCATTGAACTGCTTTTATCTATGTTTCTGATCTTTACATTTTTATTAGACATTTCATCGTCACTCAGCTGGTCGGGGGCCCGTTTCTTGTTTACATTTCGTCTGTCTGCCTGGGCCAAGTCTTCTCCTTCCTCATTTCCCTCAGCAATCCCTCTCCTTCTCCTCTTTCCCTACTTTCCCACTACCCCACGAGCAATTTCTCCCCCGCCCTGTAAATACAATAGGTACTTCCTTTGCTTTAGTATCTTCGAATTTTCACTTTTTCTTCAGAACGTCCTCTACGCCGTCCGTTCGTTGAAGTGTGTGTGTGTGTATTTTTTTCACTTGGTCTTTGGATCACGTGTTGGACTCGTGATCGATAGCTATTTCCCTCCTGGAAGAGAGCTCAGAGCTCGTAAGTCCGATCTATGGGTAATGCTATGACCTTGCACACACACACACACACACCCAACTCCCCGCCCACGAGAGTTGGAGTAACACCCCTCAGCGCTGCGATACTGATATTATTTCAGCCCCGGGCGAGAGTCGAACCCGGACCTCCGTAGTGGCAGGCCAGAGCTCTAACCACAGCGCCAGTGTGTGTGTGTGTGTGTGTGTGTGTGTGTGTGTGTGTGTGTGTGTGTGTGTGTGTGTGTGTGTGTGTGTGTGTGTGTGTATTTACCTAGTTGTATTTTACGGGAAGGGGAGCTATGCTCGTGAGGTCCCGTCTTCATATCTCATTTTATCTAAACTATTTTTAAATTCATGTATTGTTTTTGCACACACCACTTTCTCATCTAACTTGTTCCAACTGTCTATTGCTCTGTGAGGAAAGCTGTTCTTTTTCAAATCTCTTCTATAGTTGTCTTTTTTTATTTTCTTTCCGTGTCCTCTTGTATTTCTGTCATCCCATTTTATCAGATTCTCTCTATCAGTAATTTCTATGCCTTTCATGATTCTGTAAATAGCTATCAAATCTCCTCTCTCTCTTCTTTGCTCTAGTGTCTGTAGTTTAAGTTTTTGTAGTCTCTCTTCATATGATAGTTTTGAGAGTGTTGGTGCCAGTTTAGTAATTGCTCTTTGTATTCTTTCAAGTTTTTTTATACATTTTTTTGTACTTGGTGACCATATCGTTGCTGCATATTCCAATCTTGGTCTTATCAGGGTGATTAGGATTTTCCTCACCATTTCTTCATCCAGGTATGTAAATGCCACTTTGATTGTTCTTATTAAATTATAAGTTTCTCCAAAAATCTTATTTATATGTTTCTCAGGTGACATATTATTCATAACAATGACTCCCAGGTCCCTCTCATTTTCTACTCTTTTTATTCCTTCTTCTCCCAAATTATATGATCCTGTTATTCTGTTTTTGCTTTTTCCAAATTCCATTATACTACACTTTTTTGTATTGAACTCCATCTCCCACTTCCTACTCCATTCTTGTACTTTATTTAGATCTCTCTGTAGTGATTCACAATCCTCTTCAGTTTTCACTCTTCTCAGTAATTTTGCATCATCTGCAAAGAAGCTCATATAGCTTTCAATTCCTTCATCCATATCATTAATATATATAGCAAACATTATTGGGGCCAGAACTGTTCCCTGCGGGACACCGCTTATTACTTCATTCCATTTTGAGTGCTGATCTCTTATCACTACTCTCATTTTTCTTTCTTGCAAAAAGTCTTCCATCCAATTTAGCAATTTACCTTGTATTCCTCCTTCATATTCTAATTTCTTAAGCAACTTCTTATGTGGTACTTTGTCAAAAGCTTTTTTTAGGTCTAGAAATGCACAATCAGCCCATCCATCTCTTTCTTGTATTATATCTATTAGTCTTGAATAGAAACATATTAAATTGGTGACGCATGATCGTCCTTGTCTGAATCCAAATTGCCTTGGATTTAGTACGTTGTTTTTTTCCAAGTATTTTACCCATCTACTTTTGATAATTCTTTCACATATTTTTGCTATTGTACTTGTTAGAGAGACTGGTCTATAGTTGGTAGGTTCTTCTTTATTTCCTCCTTTATATATAGGTACTATATTTGCTTTTTTCCAATCTTCTGGAACTTTTCCTTCTTTTAAGGAACTGCTTATTATGCTATGTATTTTGTCTGCCAGTTCATTCCTACATTCTTTCAGAATCCAGTTTGCTATTTCATCTGGCCCATGCGATTTTCTGACATCAAAATTACCCAAGTGTGTCAATATTTCATTCTTCGTTACTTCTATTTCTTCCATAGGGGGGACTTTTTCCTTCCACTCAATCTCTTCAGGTTGTATATTTTCCCTTGTAAACACTGATTTAAAATGTTTGTTCATAATTTCTGCCATTTCCATTTCCTCAGTGTATTCAACTCCTCCTTGTCTTAATTTCTCCAAGTCTTGTTTGTTTTTCAGTTTATTGTTTACAAATCTGTAGAATAGTTTTGGTTGATCTTTACACTTTTCTATAACATCTTTTTCATATTTTCTTTTTTCCTCTCTGCACTTTTGTACATATTCATTTCTATAACCGGTATATATTTTCCATTTTTCAGGTCTTCTGTCTTTTTTCCATCCGGTCCAGGCTTTGTCTCTTTTGTCTTTTAACTCCCTACAACTTTTGTTGTACCAGCATTTTACATATTCTTTTTCTTGTTTTTGTCTTGGGACATACTTTTCCACTCCTTCTTTGTAAATTTTTGTCAAAATATTCCATTTCTCTTCCACTGATGTTTCTTCTTTGTATATTTCTTCCCAGTTTTCTTGTTGGAAGAATTCTCTTATTTTATCAAAGTTTGTTTTTTCATACATCATTCTTCCTTTTCTATATTGTTCATTTCTTTTCATATATTTTTCTTCATTAAGTTCCAGTTCAATCAATATGTGGTCACTTTTACCTATTGGTGTTTTATATTCAATCTTGTCCACTATTCTAGGTTCAGATGTAATTATTAAGTCTAGCCTCGATGGTTCTTCTTCATTTCTATACCTAGTGTTCTCTTGTATCCATTGTGTCATTGAATGGTCAGTAATCATCTCAAGTAGAGCATTTCCCCATGAGTCATCACCACTCTTTACTGTCATTTCTTCCCAGCAGATTTCTTTGCAATTAAAGTCGCCCATCATAACTATTCTTCCTCCGTCTTCCATTATTTTAGTTAATGCTATCTTTGTGTCCTCTAACATACTTTTATGTTCACTCTCCTCCCATGAGGCTGTTTTCGGAGGCACATAATTGATCACAAATTTTCTGCTCTTCTTATCTCGGTCTTCCACTTCTATCATAATCATCTCTACTGTATTCTTTCCATATATGACACCTTTCACGTTTATATCCTTCTTTGTCAGGAACATAACTCCACCCCCTTGTTTTTTCTCTCTGTTTCTAATCCAATAATTGTATGTATCATGTCCTACACTGTTGGGTGGTAGTGGGCCTTTTAATTTTGTTTCTACAATTCCCATTATGTCCGGTTCTTTTTCTTTCAAATAATCATTCAGTTCATTCAATCCTGTTATCAATCCATCTATATTTGTGTAAGACACTCTTAGTTTTCTGCCACTTCCATTGTGTTCTCTGTTTCCCTTATGTTTTTCTTTAGTATGTCGAACTGCTTTATTTTCATGTTCACTACTCTCCAATAGAATCTCTCTTTCTCTGACTCCGTTCTTTCCTCGTTTTTTGCCTTAGCTTCAATTCTTTTCTGCTTTTCTGCCTCTCTTTCCTCCTTATTCATTTCTCTTTTTATCCATACCTTTTTATATTGATCATTTGTTGCTAGTTTCCCTGTCTTGGATAGAATTTTCTCTGCCGTTGTTTGTGACCTGAATTTAATCTTAATTGGTCTGGTCTTATCTGTACTATATTTTCCGAGTCTGAATTTTTCCTCAATTTCCTTTATAATTTCTGGTTCATCTTCCTGGACTAATTTTAATAAACTGCTTACCCTTTCATTTTCCTCCTTGATTCTTGCGGTTCTATCTGGGTTATGTTTCTCTTCCATTCCTAATATAATTATACATTTCTTTTTGTCAGCTAATTCTCTTACTATATTCTCCTTCTGTCTCATCACTTTAATAACTGAGTCTTCATTATGTTCTTTCAATTGCTGTTTGACTATGTCAGTGAATGAAACCTTATTCCCTTCTTGAGTTATTCTCCAATTTTTAGCTTCTGTAGCTATTTTCTCACTGTTTTCATTACTATTCTTCTTCAATTTCTCATTCTCCTCCTTTACATTTCCTAACTGTCTTTTTAGGTCCTCTACTTCTTCAGTTAAGTTTCTGTTAGCCTTCTCTAGTTGTTCCAATCTTTCAATTCTCTGGAAGATGGAGTCTACCTTACCTAACTTACGTTCCAAGTCCTCGATCACCTTATCAACTCTCTCCTCTAGTCTTATCAGTCGGGGGGGGGTTGTGTCCCCCCCACCCTCTTTAAATCCCTGGAACATATTCTCGTCACTTTCTACTGTATTTCTCCTCTCTATACTTCTAATCTTTACATTTTTATTTGCCATTTCGTCATCCGGTGGTCGTTTCATGTTGACCTTACGCCCGTCTGCCTGGGCCAAGTCCTCCACATCCTCATTTCCTTCCATTTCCCCAGCAATCCCTCCCCTTCTCCTCTTTTCCTACTTACCTACTGCCTCACGAGCAATTTCCCCCCCCCTGCAAATACAAAAAGGCACTTCTCTTTGCGTTGGTATCCACAATCTGCACTTTTCTTCAGAGCGTTCGTCAAGCCGTCCGTTCGTTGAAAGTGTGTGTGTGTGTGTGTGTGTTTGTGTGTGTGTGTGTGTGTGTGTGTGTGTGTGTGTGTGTGTGTGTGTGTTCATGTATGTATCTATGTGTGTGCATGTGTGTGTATTATCGTGTATCGATGTTCCAAAAATCACATGTGGAAGAAGACTACTGCGAGCGCAGCGAGCGGCGCCGCAGGCCAAGCACCCGTGGCGGAGCCACGGCCGGCGTCAGCCGGGTGCTTGTATTTTATTAATTGCAAAACATACAAAAATACAAAATGCAATGCAAAATTAGGAGACATTTTACTTCAAACATACAAAATGAAAGAATATTTATCTGGCTGGGATGCTGACGCTGCCGGCAGCCTGCGAAAACTATCGTACTCGCGTCTCGCAGCGTGCGGAGTAATGTACTGCACTGCCAGGCATAACATTGCAATTCTATTACTCTATTAAATGTTAGATATTATTGCACCATCTCGTGGTCGTAAAGTCGATCAGTCGTAAGTCCCATAGGTCCTAAGTCGACTACCTGTATATATATATATATATATATATATATATATATATGTTTCATTAAAAGTGATGGCTAGTTGTGCATTAATAATTTTCTTAATGGTATTTTCCATATACCTTATTAAGGATTTGTTTTCCTTAGGAAGGAAATTTATGACTTGGCTGTATGTAGTCATATTAGCTAGATCGCGATCTAGCTAATATGACTACATACAGCCAAGTCATAAATTTCCTTCCTAAGGAAAACAAATCCTTAATAAGGTATATGGAAAATACCATTAAGAAAATTATTAATGCACAACTAGCCATCACTTTTAATGAAACATGCATTAGAGAAAAACTCCTGCCCAAATACACTGACAATATATATATATATATATATATATATATATATATATATATATATATATATACATATATATATACACATATATACACATATATATGTACACATGTACATATATATATATATATATATGAAGTTGTCAGAAAACATGTCACTTCTGTTTACCGCAAGCCCACCAATGCTGGGAAATGCATGAACAGTGAGAGTGAATGTACAGCTGAGTACAAAAGAGGTGTTATTAAGGCCTACGTGCGACAGGCAATTAAGGTTTGCTCGTCCTGGCATTCACTCCACTCAGAACTACAACACCTACGCCAGCTGTTAGTGAATAACAGTTATTCCAAAACAGACTTTGACAACATTACCAATAAAATGCTTGACAGTAGTTTGTATAACCATACCCCTCCCCACAATAATATCATCAAAGTTTTTCATAAGAATATCTTCAACAGCGCTTACCGTGAGGATGAGAAATGCATTAAAGACATTGTTTTTCGAAATTGTAAACCGGTGGATGAAAATCATGTCTTGCGCTTGGTGATGTTTTATAAAAAAAAACCTGCACTAGTTCCCTAGTCCTCAAAAATGATTTGTCTGGCACTTCTGGGATGCTGTCGAAAACTAACGTAGTCTATCAGTTCAAATGTACTACTGGAGACTGTGAGCTCTTTCCTCGTAGCTATGTTGGTTATACGACATGCAGCCTTAGCAGACGTTTAACTCTCCACCTCCAACAGGGAGCCATTAAAAATCATTTTGAACAGTATCACAAGTCTGTGTTGGATAGAGCAACCGTTGTTCATAACACTGAAGTGCTAGCCCAGTGTAATAACATTAAGGAACTAAAAATGTTAGAGGCTGTGTATATAAGAGAATTGTCTCCTGTGATCAATGTACAGGCTAATTTGTTGTCTGCTATTTCTTTATTTAATACGTCCACGCGACATGTTGTACATAACCTCCCTATGTATGCTAGACACGCTACTTCACCTCACCTTACTCCAACTCCTACTCTCTCCCCCTCACCTCTCCCTCCCCCTTCCCCTCCCCCTCCTCAAGCTCTGAGAAAATCTTCCAGGGTCAGGTCATCGGAGGTTTAAAGATCGCGCTTGACCTAAGAGTGTAGCATTCTAATTTTTCCTGTGACCATGTAACGTATCTGTAGATTGTGTTGTCTTAACTGTTCTTGTATCTTGATAATGACTCTTTGCAGTCAAAATGTCGAATAATTAAAATGGAGAACTTTGGAAAGTTCGTTTCCGCTCATCCTCCCAATATCAGAACTTTAGTGAGGAAACTTGAAAATATTAAGAAGAAAATTAATAACTGTGAAAATGCTGTGGTGTTCAATTCAGTGTGTATAAAAGAAAAACTGCACCCTAAGTATACAATATATAGTATATAATGTACACATTTATGTATATATATATACACATATATATGTATACCAAAGGCTTTTTCTCCTTTACAAGGTAGCAAAAAGAAAAAAGCATAAAAACCACTCCCACCCATTCCATCCCCTACATACTCCACTCCCATCCACCTTCTTCCCTCCCTCTTATCTTGGCACCTCCTGGATGATGGGTCATCCCTCCATCTCCCCCACTGCCCTAGTACAGAAGTAGTGTCACAAAACACAACACAACTACATCAAGGCCACTTCATTAAATTATCAACACCCCCCCCCCTCCATTCCCTCATGCATAACAGAAGATGGAGAGAAGTACCTTCAGGCTGCATCAATTTATTTTTCACACATACTCCATAACCCCCTTACCCCACCCACTCCCCCTCATGGATCACAGCATCATCCATACACAACCTTTCTCCATTCACCCCTATCTTCTATCCTCTTCCATCCATCCTCAACAGACATTTCCCTCTTTCCCAATGCCCCTTTTACCCCATCCATCCATCTCATCCTAGGTTGCCCCCTCATGTTCACCCCTTCCACCTCTGCCTTCTACACCTCTTTTACTAATCTTTCTTCACTCATTCTTTACATGTGTCCAAACCATCCCAATACTCTTTTGTCAACCCTATCTCCCAACTCCATTTCCACCCCTGTTCTCCTCCTCACCTCCTCATTTCTCACTCTATCCAGCCTAGTATCCCCAACTATACTTCTCAGGCACTTCATCTCAAACACATTTAAACTCCTCCTCTTATTTTCCATGTTTCTGCCCCATATATTTATGTATATACCATAGCCACCATAAGTTTGGATGCAATAATGCAGACATCAATTCTTATGCCACAAATTGGGAGTCCCTCACCCTTAATATCCTGAGCAAGACAGATATTTTTTCATATGCCTGGCAGTGGGACCAACGTTGGTTCTCACCAGATCATACTGTGTTTCCAGGCTCAGTGCTGTTTGAGATTTGACAGGGAGAGGAGTATATTTCTGGAGCTCCGTGCTTTGCCTTCAATTTTACATAAATTCCCAATGGTTTGGCGTCGTGTTGCCAGTTATGGGTAGTAGACATGAAATTGAATGTGACAAGATTGCTGCTATAGTGGCCCTGTTTAAGACAAGGCATTCTGTGAAGGAAATCTCTGAAAATACAGGAGTTACAGTGCATTCAGTGAAACACTGGTTGTTACGTTTCAAGGATGGTGTGGGGGGGGGGGCAACACTACCTACCCCACATCAGTGCTGTGGCAGACCCAGGAAATTCCCACCACACACTTTAAATGTTATTAAGCATGAGATAGACAAGTCTCCTCATAAATTCAGCAGGAAAACTCTAGGTTATTAGGTTGTCTCTTCACACAGTGCAATGCTGCTTGCATGAAGACATCAGCGTGCAGCATTTTAAAAGGAGAAGGAAGCCCCTCCTAACTAAAGTACAGAAGCATAAGCAAATTTCACAGATGTAATGAATGGAGCATTGACCAGTGGAGGAAGGTACTTTGGAGAGATGAAAGTACCTTCACTGTGACCAGCAATTGACTCGGTTATGTGTACCACCAGCCTGGTAGTGATCCTCTTCAGTCACAGTACATCACCCCTACTGTGAAGCACCCTGACTCACTAATGGTATGAGATTGTTTTACATACTATGGTATGGGGTACCTTACAGTGCTGCTTAAAAATGAGAAAATGAATCAGAACAATTACCTAGAGTTGTTGTGTGACTACCTTCCCAACAAAGTACCACACAAAAAATTATTAAAGAAAAAAAAAAAATGGAAAACATAGGAGGGATACAAGGTAAATTACTGAACTGGATGGAGGATTTCTTGCATGACAGAAAAAAGAGAGTAGTGCTCAGAGAAAAGAATTCAGTTTGGGAGGAGGTGATTGGTGGAGTTCCACAAGGATCAGTATTGGCTCCAATAAAGTTTGCTATTTACGTGAATGACACGAAGATGTGGATTGTTACATGAGTTTCTTTGCAGATGATACTAAATTGCTGAGGAAAGTGAATACTGAAATGGATTGTGAATCACTAACGAGGGACCTAAACAAGGTTTGGAAATGAAGCCAAAAGTGGGAAGTAGACTTCAACATAAAGAAATGTAACATAATGGAGTTCGGAAAAAGTAAAAAAAAAAAAAAAAAAGGATATCAGGATAATATAAAATTGGAACAAAGGAAGTAAAGAAAGTGGGATCTGAAAAAAACCTGGGAGTAATTTTCTCAAATGACATGTCCCCTGACAAACTGATCCAACAAAATTGTTGGAGAATCTTACAACTAGTTAAGATCAATAAAGGTGGCTTTTAACTATTTTGACAAGTGGTTAAAAAATTACTAGTCACACTAATAAGGCCTAGACTAGAGTATGCTGCAACAATATGGTCACCCAGTACCAAAAAGAATATAAAGAAAATTGAAAAAATCCAGAGAGCAGCCACAAAATGGCCCCGACACTTTCAAACCTGTCATATGAGAGACTGCCTAAATTGAAATTACCAACTTTGGAACAAAGAAGAGAAAGAGGCAACCTACTAACCATTTACAGAATCATAAAAGGCACAGAAGTCCTTGAGAGAGAGGACTTATTAAAAGAAAAACAAGGGGACATGATTAGAAACTCGAAAAGGATCTAGAAGAGACCTGGGGACAAAAGAAGGAAAGGTACCACAATATTGGACAAATGCAAATAGTGTACCAATATATAAAGGGGGAGATAAAGAAGACCCAACAAACTATAAACCAGTCTCCCTTACAAGCACAATAGCTAAAATATGTGAAAAAGTTTGTCAAAAGTAGATAGACTAAACACAGGGCCCTCACATATGGGGGGAGGGGGTGTCAAATGCCCTAGGGCAGCATGTTTAGGGGGGTGGCAATTCTAGTCTGGACATGCCACCCACAAGGCTGACATAATAATTATAATAAAAAAAGGGTCAAAGGAGGCCTGAATATCTTACTATAAAATATGAATTTTGTTTTAGAACCAAGAGAATATTAAATATTTTCCCCACATCATTTCTGCAATAGGGACATTAAATAACATTTATAAAACCTGTTTAACTATTTTGCAAGCCAGTAGCTATAATAGGCAGTAGGGGATGGTGGAGACGGGAAATGGTGAAGGGGGAAGGTGTCACTGAGAACTTTGCCCTGGGGCGGCACTTAGGCATGTAATGTCTGACTAAACATCTGAAAGAAAATAAGATATTGAATAAAAAAAAAAAAAATTGGTTTTAGACAAGGAAGATCAGGTGCCACAAACTTGATTTGTTTTTATTCAAGATATAATGCAAGAAAGGGACAGATGGGCAGATTGTGCTTTTCTGGATTTACAAAAGGCATTTGATAATGTACCACACAAAAAGCTATTAGGAAAACTCAAAATAACAGGTGGACAAGGAAAATTATTGAAATGGATGAAAGATTTTTTGCATGGTAGAAAAATGAGGGTGGTACTTAAGAGATAAAAACTCAACCTGGGAAGAAATGATAAGTGGAGTCCCACAAGGGACTGAAAAAAAAGTAATTTTCCACACAATGTGGTGGATGTCTGGAACAAATTGGACAAAACAATAGTGAATGCAAAAATCATACAAGAAGTTAAGCACAAACTAGATGCTGAGAGATACAAAGATGGGTCACTATGAGCATAGCTCCCCTTCCCATACAATACAACTAGGTAAATACACAAATGAAAATACATACAATTGGGAAGAGGGAAAGGGAAAAAGATCCCCCAATGAAAGAAACAATTGTGACACAGAAAGACATAAGGGACCAAATAATAAACCTTAATGTCAGAAAATCACACAGCCTGGACAGAATTACAAATTGGATACTAAAAGAATGTATAGATGAACTAACAGACTAAATATACAAGATAATAGATTCCTCACTCAAAGAAGGAAAGGTACTGCAAGATTGGAAAAATGACAATATTGTACCAATATATGAAGGGGGAGATAAGGAAGACCCAACAAACTATAGACCAGTCTCCCTTACAAACACAATAGCTAGAATATGTGAAAAAGTTATAAAAAGTAGATGGACTAAACATTTGGAAGAAAACAATATACTGAATCCAAAACAATTTGGTTTTAGACAAGGAAGATCAAGGATAATGGATATAATGCAAGAAGACAACAGATGGGAAGATTGTGCTTTTCTGGATTTACAAAAGTCATTCGATAAAGTACCACACAAAAAGGTATGAAGAAAATCCAAAATAACAGGTGTACAAGGAAATCTATTGAAATAAATGGAAGATTTCTTGCATAGTAGAAAAATGAGGGTGGTACTTAAGAGATAAAAACTCAACCTCGGAAGAAATGATAAGTGGAGTCCCACAAGGTTCATATTAGCTCCAATAATGTTTGCTATACGGTATATATAAATGACATGAATGAGGGTGTTGAGTGTTATATGAACTTCTTTGCAGATGACGCAAAACTATTAAAGAAAGTACAGAAAAAGACTGAATCACTACAGAAAGACCTGGACAAAGTCTGGGAATGAAGCCAAAAATGGGAAGGGAACTTCAACATCAAGAAATGTAGTATGATAGAGTATGGAAAAAGTATTAAAAAAAAAAATCAGGACAATATCAAATAGGCACAAAGGAAGTAAAAAAAAGTTAGCTCTGAAAAGGACCTAGGAGTAATCATTAACAAAGACATGTCACTAGACAAGCATATAAATAAAATAGTTGGAGAAACCTACATTTTACTTAGATCAATAAAGGTTGCTTTTAATTACTTGGATGAAGCAATGGTAAAAAAAATATATATATATTAGTCACACTGATAAGACCAAGATTGGAGTATACTGCAACACTATGGACACCCAACACAAAAAAGAATATAAAGAAATTAGAAATAATCCATGGGCCTGGTAGTGAGAAGAGTGTAGAGGAATGGGAGGCTTTTTGGATGGATTTAAATGAGTGCATAGAGGGATTAGGGAGAAATGTAAATGTAGTGGTATTGGTAGACCTTAATCTTAGGGTAGGATATGAACCAATAGATGGAGAGATTGGGAAGTATGGAGTTCCAGGAAAAAATCATAAGTGGAGAATTGATGGTGGAGACGTGTCTCAAAAGAGAGTTGATGATAGCAAATACAGTGTTTAGGAAGAAAGTCAAGCATAAGTACACATGGGAGAGGGTGGTGGATGGAAGGGTGGTAGATAGAGCATTACTGGACTATACAGTGGTAACCAGGAGTATGGTAAGAAGAGTTAAGGATGTACATGTTCTAAGGGGAGAGAGTGGGGGAATATCAGATCATTTTCTGGAAGGTAAGTTGACAATGGAGGATAGGTGGAGAAAGAGGAAAAGGTCAGAAGGTAGGGAGGTACTTAGAGTGAACTGCTTAAATGAGAAAGAAAAGGAGAAGGAGTATAATAAGCTGAGAGAGGAGTGGGAGGGAGTGAAGGATAGAGGAGTGGGAGGGAGTGAAGGATAGAGGAGTGGGAGGGAGTGAAGGATAGAGTAGAACTAGGAGTGGAGGAGGAATGGGGATAGTTCAAGGAGGGAGTCATAAGGTGTGCAAAGATGGTGTGTGGAACAAGAAGGATGGGAGGAAATAGAAGGAAGGGTAGTGAGTGGTGGGATGAGGAAACAAAGAAGGGTGTAGAAGAGAAGAAGCAGGCTTTCATAGATTGGTTACAAATTAGAATGAGGGAATCATACGAGAGGTACAAAGTTAAGAGAAGTAAAGCATAAGATAAAGGAGACAAAGAGGAGAGCAGACATGAAATGGGGTAAGAGTATGACAGAAAATTTTGAAAGTAATAAAAAGATGTTTTGGAAAGAAATTAAAATAGGAAGAGGAGGCAAATTAAGTAAAGAAGAAAAGGTAAAAGGTGTAGAGAGATGACAAAGGAAGAGAAGGCAGTGAGAGGAAGGTTGGCAGAGTATTTTAGGGAGCTGCTAAATGTGACAGAGGATAAGGAGGGAAGGGTAGTTGCAGTGGGAAGTGCTACAAAAATGACTGTGATGAGTGAGGAAAATGGAGGAGAAATAAGGAAAGATGAAGTGAAGGCAGCTGTTAAGATGATGAGAGCAGGTAAGGCACCTGGGTTGGATGGATGCCAGGCAGAATGTCTGAAAAAAGGAGGTACAGTGATGGTGGACTGGTTGGTGAGTCTATACAACCATTTGACGAAAAATAGAAAGGAAAAACAGGGTGGGGGGAGTATTATTTTAGACTATGAAAAACTTAAATGTGACAAATATAACAGAAGGGAAAAAAATAATGTAGAATCAATTATGATAAAAGTTGAAAGCAGTTACATGAAAAGTAGAAAATTTATAGTTGTGCATGTGCAACCCCAAACACAGTCCTGGACAGAAAGCGATCATTCCAAACTGTTGGAAGATACAAAATATGAAGTAATTTACAGAAAGAGGAAATATAGTGATTATGGGTGATTTTAACTCAAAAGAAATATGTTAGGAAGAAATAACAGTGAAAGGTGGAGAAGACCTCTGCGGAAACATACTACTTGATATGACCATTGAATACACAATAACTCAGTGGGTAAAAGAAAATATCAGATACAGAAACAATAAGGAACCATCGAGACTAGATTTAATACATATGTCAGAACCTGATATTATGGACAGAATTTATTACAAAACTCCAATAGGGAAGAGTGACCATGTACTAATAGAATTAGACCTAAAAGAGCAAATGGACTTAAGAAGAAATGAGAAACATAGAAAAGACCAATGTACAACAAAACAAATTTTGATAAACTCAAAAAATTCTTTCAAAATGCAAACTGGAATAACTTCCTAATTGAAGAAACAAAGATGGAAGAGAAATGGAATATTTTAAAAGAAATTTTTAATGAGGGAGTGAACAAATATGTACCACAACCGAAGCAAGAGTATATATAAAAAGCTGGTACAAAAAAAAAAAATGTAGTGAGGCTAAAGATAAAAGGGACAAAGCTTGGAAAAGATGGAAGATAAAAAAAAAAATAAATAAATAAAATAAAATAAAAAAAAAAGAGCAAATGGCAAACATATATCAAACTAAGAAATGATTATGTAAAAATAAGCTGAGATGAAAAGAGAAACCCCGTCTGGGGTATTGGCTGCATGTTATTCAGGCAGAGTAGCATGCAGTTGATACTTTAGGGTCTACATTGGGCACTCCTATGGACCAGAGCCACACATCATTTTGTCTGTGATAGAGGAAAACTCTGTTCATAGAGAAATTATGACACTTTTATACTATGACTGTCCCTCTGTTATGCTGACCCCCAACCTCCTGTCACTGTCCTGTACCATTTCTCTGAATATTCATTTCCTTTTTTTCACCTACCCTGTGGTGGGGGAAGAGAATGCTACCACCAAGTCTTTCCACTTGAGTCGTAAAAGGCGACAAAAAATGGGACGGAGTTTGGGATTATAAGTCCTACTGCCTGTAGCCCCAAAAGGGGACATTCCTAAAAAAATGTAAAGGCATAAGAGGGTCTGGGAGTTTTCCAAACAGTACCCTAAGGTTTGGGTCTTTTAATGGGTGTGGATGTGGTACAGATGAGAGTAAAAGGAAAGAGATGGGTAGTATGTTTGTGAGAAGAAAGATGGATGTGCTGGCTTTGAATGAAACTAAAATGAAAGGGAAGGGCGAGTGTGAGTTTGGGAGTGTAGCTGGGAGGTTCTCAGGAGTGAGGAGGTGATGAGGGAGAGATGGGGTGGCTATAATAGTAAGTGAAGAGATAAGTAAGCGTGTAGTAGAGTGGATGGAGGTTTCATCAAGGTTGATGTGAAGGTGAAGCTGGGAAGGAAGATGTGGGTTTTTGTAAGTGCATATGGGCCTGGTAGTGAGAAGAGCGTAGAAGAAAAGGAGGCTTTTTTGGGTAGATATAAATGAGTGCATGGAGGGATTAGGGAGAAATGTCAATGTAGTTGTATTGGGAGACCTTAATGCTAGGGTAGGAAATGAACCAATAGACAGAGTGATTGGGAAGTATGGAGTTCCAGGTAAAAATCGTAGTGGAGAATTGATGGTGGAGATGCGTCTTGAAAGAGAGTTGATGATAGCAAATACAGTAAGAAAGTCAAGCATAAGTACACATGGGAGAGGGTGGTGGATGGAAGGGTGGTAGATAGAGCGTTAATGGACTATATAGTGGTGACCAGGAGTATGGTAGGAACAGTTAAGGATGTACATGTTCTAAGGG
Source organism: Oratosquilla oratoria (assembly GCF_046742065.1). Taxonomy (NCBI): domain Eukaryota; kingdom Metazoa; phylum Arthropoda; class Malacostraca; order Stomatopoda; family Squillidae; genus Oratosquilla; species Oratosquilla oratoria. Next base: position 11,353,995 of record NC_134819.1, read on the forward strand.
GTGAGAGTGGGAGAATATCAGATCATTTTCTGGTGGAGGGTAAATTGAGAGTGGAGAATAGGTGGAGAAGGAGGAAAAGGTCAGAAGGTAGGGAGGTACTTAGAGTGAACTGCTTAAATAAGAAAGAAATGGAGGAGTATAAGAAGAAGCTGAGAGAGGAGTGGGGGGGAGAGAAGGATAGAGTAGAACTAGGAGTGGAGGAGGAATGGGGATGGTTCAAGGAGGGAGTCATAAGGTATGCAAAGATGGTGTGTGGAACAAGGAGGGTGGGAGGAAATAGAAGGAAGGGTAGTGAATGGTGGGATGAGGAAACAAAGAAGGGTGTAGAAGAGAAGAAACAGGCTTTCATAGATTAGCTACAAATTAGGACGAGTGAATCATATGAGAGGTACAAAATAAAAAGAAGGGAAGTTAAGCATAAGATAAAGGAAGCAAAGAGGAGAGCAGATGTGAAATGGGGTAAGAGTATGACAGAAAATTTTGAAAGTAATAAAAAGATGCTTTGGAAAGAAATTAAAATAGGAAGAGGAGGCGAATCAAGTAGAGAAGAAAAGGTAAAAGGTGCAGATGGAGAGATGATAATGGAAGAGAAGGCAGTGAGAGGAAGGTGGGCAGAGTATTTTAGGGAGCTGCTTAATGTGAAGGAGGATAGGGAGGGAAAGGTAGTTACAGTGGGAAGCACTAAGAAAATGAGAGTGATGAGTGAGGAAAATGGAGGAGAAATAAGGAAAGATGAAGTGAAAGCAGCTGTTAAGATGATGAGAGCAGGTAAGGCACCTGGGTTGGATGGATGCCATGTAGAATGTCTGAAGAAAGGAGGTACAATTATGGTGGACTGGCTGGTGAGGTTATTTAATGTTTATTTAAGAGAGGGTAGAGTGCCAGAGGACTGGAGGAGTGCCTGTATAGTTTCACTTTACAAGGGAAAGGGGGACAAGTGTGAGTGTAGTAGTTTCAGAGGGATCAGCTTGTTGAGTGTAGTTGGGAAGGCTTATGGGAGGGTCTTGATTGAGAGGATTAGGAAAGAAACAGAGGGAGTAATTGGTGAGGAACAGTGTTGTTTTAGGACAGGTAGGGGTTGTGTAGATCAGATTTTTGTGGTAAGACATATGTGAGAAAGCTAGAGGAAAAGGTGAGGATGTTTTTTGGGCTTTTATGGATCTGGAAAAGGCTTACGACAGGGTAGACAGGAAGGCACTGTGGGAGGTACTGCAGATATATGGGATAGGAGGAAAGCTGTTAAGAGCAGTCAAGAGTTTTTACGAGAGTAGTAGAGCTTGTGTTAGGATTAGAAATGGAGAGAGTGAATGGTTTGAGGTAAAGGTGGGACTTCATCAGGGATGTGTTATGTTGCCCTGGCTGTTCAATCTATACATGGATGGGGTGGTGCAAGAGGTGAATGCAAGGGTAATGGGTCAGGGGTTGGAGATGTTTAACCTCTTCACTCCGGGGCACATCGCAGGTCTGGTAGCATTAGCTGCCCGACGTGCGATGTTGCGTCATAATAATAGCATTATAAATAATAAAGTCAGTGCTCAATCGTTCGTTCTCCTTCACCCGTGAATTCTGATAACCATAGAAAATATGATGAAGCCAGTTTAGAGAGAATGGAGGTTACGTAGGTACGACTACAATAAATATAATCAAGATGCCGACGTTGGCATCATCGCATACCCACTTGCTCCTCATGACGCCTATGTAGGCGTCACCGTATAGAAGTGGTTAAAGAAAATAGAGAAAAGTGGGAGGTGAGCCAGTTGTTGTTTGCTGACGACACTGCGCTTATAGCAGGATCAGAGGAGGTATTGAGGAAGTTAGTGACAGAGTCTGAGGTGTGTGAAAGAAGGAAGCTGAAGATAATTTTGGGCAAAAGTAAGCTGATGAGATGTACAAGGGGAGAGAGTGACAGCAGGCTGGAAGTGAGCATTAAGGGTGAGAGACTGGAGGAAGTGGATAGTTTCAGATATTCAGGTGTGAATGTGGCAGGAAAGGGAGGAGTTGGGGTGGAGGAAGAATGTAGATTGAGAGAAGCCTTGTATTTACCTAGTTGTAATATAAGAGAAGGGAACTATGCTTGTAGTGACCCGTCTTTGTATCTTTCTGCATCAAGTTTTTCTTAAAATCTTGAATAGTATTTGCACACACTGTTTCTTTATCTAAGTTATTCCATATTTCCAGCACTGTGTGAGGGAAGCTATTCTTTTTCTGATCTCTTCTATAGTTATCCTTTTTGAGTTTCTTTTCATGACCTCTTGTTTTTCCATTGTCATTTTTTAGTAAATCATTCCTGTCAAGGATTTCCATTCCTCTCATGATTCTATATATAGTCAGTAGATCACCTCTTCCTCTTCTCTGCTCTAGTGTTGGTAGTTCCAAAGTCGATAATCTTTTTTCATATGTTAAATTGGAAAGAGCTGGTGCCAACTTTGTTGTTGCTCTCTGTATTCTTTCTAGTTGCTGTGATGCATGAGGGGGAGTGGGTGGGGGATGGGGGGTGAGGAAGTATGTATGAGAAAAAATTTCACACAGCCCGAAGGGATTTCTCCCCGTCTTCTCCTTTTCTGCATGAGGGGACAGAAGGGGGGGGTCACCGAATTTATGAAGCAGCCTTGCTGTGGATGTGCTGTGTATTGCATCACTGCTTCTGACCCAGGGCAGTGGACAGGATGCAGGGATGACCTGTCATCCAGGAGGTGTCAAGAGAAGAGGGAGGGAGGAGGGTGGAGGGAAGTGGAATATGTAGGGAATGGAATGGGTGGCAGTGGTTTCTATGCCTTTTTCTTTTTGGCTACCCCCCACATAAGGGGGAAAAAGCCTTTGGTATATGTATGTATGTATGTATGAAAGAGATAGAATAGAAAAATGCAAGGAACAACCTTAACTATTTTACAGTTATGTAAATGGTAAATTAAAAACCAAACAAGAAATGGAAAGACTGCACAAGGGAAATTATGAATATAAAGAAGTAGATATGGCTGAAATTATGAACAATCATTTCAAATCAGTATTCACAATTAAAAGTTCACAGAACTGTGAGGAAATAGGGAGAAAGGGATACCCCCAATGAAGGAAATAACTGTAACACAGAAGGAAATCAGAGACCAAATAAAAAACATTGATGTCAGAAAATGACACAGTCCAGATGGAATTGCAAATTGGATATTGAAAGAATGCATAGAGGAATTGACAGAGAAAATATACAATATAATTAAATAATCAAAGAAGGAAAGTTCCACAGGACTGAAAAAATGCAAATATTGTACCAATATATAAAAGGGGGAACAAGGAAAATACAACCAACTACAGACCAGTCTCCCTTACAAGAACAATAGCAAAAATATGTGAAAAAGTTGTTAAACATTTGGAAGAAAAAAACATACTGAATCCAAGTCAATTTGGATTAAGACAAGATCATGTACAACAAACCTGATCTGCTTCTATTCGAGACTAATAGAAATAATACAAGAAAGGGATGGATGGGCGGATTGTGCCTTTCTAGACCTACAAAAAACATTTGATAAAGTACCACACAAAAACTAGTAAGAAAAATAAAATCAATAGGTGGCATCAAAGGAAAATTATTGCAATGGATGGAACACTTCTTGACTGGGAGAAAAATGAGGGCAGTAATTAGAGACATATATTCAAACTGGGATGAAATGATAAGTGGTGTCCCACAAGGTTTGGTATTGGCTCCAATCATGTTTGCCATATATACATGACATGGATGAAGGAGTGGATGTTACATGCAGACAATGCAAAAAAACTAAAAGTAAGAACAGAGGAAGATTCTGAATCATTACGGTTAGACCTAGACAAAATCTGGAAATGGAGTCAAAAGTGGGAGGTAAACTTTAATATCAAGAAGTGTAGTATAATGGAGTTTAGAAAAAGTAAAAATAGAATATCGAGAAATTATAAAATTCGTGAAGAAGTAAAAAAAGTGAACTAGGAAAGAGACCTTGGAGTAATAATCAGCAAAGACATGACACCGGACAAACATATCAATAAAATAGTCAGAGAAACCTTCAACCTATTAAGGTCAATGAAAGTGGCATTTGACTATTAGGACGAGGAAATGATTAAGAAATATTAATTACACTAATAAGACCAAAACTGGAGTAAGCAGCAACACTATGGACACCCAGTACTAAAAAGAATATAAAGAAATTAGGAAGAATACAAAGAGCAATGACAAATTTGGCACCAACTCTCTCCAATTTAACATATGAACAAAGATTGTCCAAACTGGAACTACCAACTCCAGAACAAAGAAGAGAAAGAGGAGATCTGCTGACTATTTACAGAATTATGAAAGGAATGGAAGTTCTAGATAGAGATGATTTATGAAAAGAAATTCAAAAAGGATAGTTATAGGAGAGATCTGAAAAAGAATAACTTCCCACACGGAGTGGTGAATATCTGGAATAAAATGGATGAGGCAACAGTGTGTGCAAATACTATACAAGAATTTAAGAATAAACTTGATGCAGAGAGATACAAAGACGGGTCACTATGAGCATAGCTCCCTTCCTGTATAATACATCTAGGAAGAAATGACAGTGAAGAATGGAGAAGACCTCTAGGGAAACATACTACTTGATATGACCATTGAATATACAATGACTCAGTGGGTAAAGGAAAATACCAGATACAGAAACAATGAGGAACCACTGAAACTAGATTTAATACTTACATCAGAACCTGAAATTGTGGACAGAATTGATTACAAAACTCCAATAGGGAAGAGTGACCATGTACTTATTCGAACTAAAAGAGCAAATGGACTTAAGAAATGAGAAACAAATGCAAAAAACCAAAGAAAGTAAGAACAGAGGAAGATTGTGAATCATTACAATTAGATCTAGACAAAATCTGGAAATGGAGTCAAAAGTGAGAGGTAAACTTCAATATCAAGAAGTGTAGTATAATGGAGTTTGGAAAAAGTAAAAATAGAATATCGAGAAATTATAAAATTGGTGAAGAAGTCAAAAAAGTGAACTTGGAAAGAGACCTTGGAGTAATAATCAGCAAAGACATGACACCGGACAAACATATCAATAAAATAGTCAGAGAAACCTTCAACCTGTCAAGGTCAATGAAAGTGGCATTTGACTATTTGGATGAGGAAATTATTAAAAAATTATTAGTTACACTAATAAGACCAAAACTGGAGTATGCAGCAATACTATGGACACCCAGTACTAAAAAGAATATAAAGAAATTAGAAAGATTACAAAGAGCAATGACAAAGATGGCACCAACTCTCTCCAATTAACATACGAACAAAGATTGTCCAAATTGGAAGTAACAACTCTGGAACAAAGAAGAGAAAGAGGAGATCTGCTGACTATTTATAGAATCATGAAAGGAATGGAAATCCTAGAGATGATTTATTAAAATGGAACAAGGGAAAACAAGAGGGCATAAAAAAAAGAAACTCAAAAAGGATAATTATAGAAGAGATCTGAAAAAGAATGGCTTCCTACATAGAGTGGTGGATACCTGTAATAAATTAGATAAGGAAACAGTGTGTGTGCAAACACTATTCAAGATTTTAAGAAAAAACTTGATGCCGAAAAATACAAAGACAGGTCACTACGAGCATAGCTCCCTTCTTGTATAATACAACTAGGTAAATACACACACATATATGTATATATATATTTTTTCTTCTTTTTCTTTTTTATCAGACCTAGTTATGGATCAAAAGGTCTCTTGTCCACATGCTCTTCCTTTGTAATCCTTTCATATAATGGGATGGATGTGTAAATTGAATGTTCTTGGATAAAAATATGTACATATGTTCATATGATCTTTAAAGGGGAGGATTTTTCTTTCTATGTGTAGGTGGGTGGGAGTGGGTGTGTGCCTTTGCTGGCTACCTCCTTTATATGGAGGAAAAGGCCCTTGGTATATAGATAGAAGTAGATATATAGGTGTCATATTGGGGTGGTTGTGGCACAACCTCCTTTAACTTAATGTTTTACTTTGTAAAATTTTCTGAGTATTTATGTTTGTTTTGCTGATTATCATTTGGAATGATGTTGTGGAAATGTACTCATAATCTAGGCTGGTCTTTATCTGTCTGAAGACTAATTGAAAAGAGTTTCTATTGTCCAAAGCAAGAACTTGCTATGGATTTAATTCTTTCTTTCTTTTTTTAATTCTCACTGTCAGATCTACAATTTTATTGTAGGGAGTTTTCTTTTTCATTTGTCATCTTAGGTGATCAGTGTTACTGATATTTTCTAAGGTGATACTTCTATTCTATCATATACAGCTTTTTGTTTATACAACATATACAGCTTTTTGTTTATACAACATATACAGCTTTTTGTTTATACAAAGAACTTAAGATTTTTAAAAGGTGTCAAATTTTATGATAGAATACTTAGAAGCAAGAGTAGGAAACAGAGGAGGAGGAGGAGGAGGAAGAAGAGGAGGAGGAGGAGGAGGAGGAGGAGGAGGAAGAGGAGGAGGAGGAGGAGGAGGAGGAGGAGGAGGAGGAGGAGGAGAAGAAGGAGGAAAAGTGCATGAATCAATTAAATATACCAGTACTACTTGTCTTGTAGCTTTGCAAAACAAGGTAGAAAGACAAAAAATCATAAACAAGCAAAAATATCTACATAAATACTTACTCTTCTCTGCCAGCTTTCGCTCCAAATCTGCAATTCTCTTGGCTGCTTCAGAACTTGTCTTGCCTTGGGAACCTTCAAGAGAACGTCCTCTGGTAGAAACAATACGTGTGTCTTCTACTTCACTCTCCAGCTCCATAATGTGCTGATTGAGTTTTCTGTAGGACAAGGGCATGCATAGCAGGTCAACGGGCAGTCAGGTTATTCACAGCACTTTAAGGCCAGTTAAAGCAAATCTTCAATTCAAAATACTTTCATCCATGACCTTCTGCATAATTTAGTCTACATAAATGCAGCCAGTCAGTTCTTTCAGCAGCAATGAGTTCAAATTTGGGTTATCTTTTTCCTTGGCACTTTGTTAAATCTATTTCCCCTTCACCATAGTTAACCCAGTGAGGCATGCATGCTTTATATCTTTACAACAGAGAAATCAGTTTATTCAAAGTTCAATCTATACAACAGGCAAATGAAATTAGCCTTGACAGAATTGTCCATGAAAGAAATAAACTAACGCTGCCTTAATCCTTTCATTGAAGGTTGAGTTCCCCTCAACTGAGTAAAATTGCCTGATAACCACCTAGAATAAATAACCAAGATGAAAAAAAAGTACTTTTTTGTTACAGAAATGGGAGTGTGCGGAACAACTTCTCTCTAAAGAGTAAAATTGCATGGTGGTGACTAGATTTAGTCATAGAATACAATGAAAGGATTAATGCCTACAAAAGCAAATTCTCCTCAAGCACAATCAATCAAGAAACCAAACAATTTAAATTTTAAGTGATTTCATAAAAAAAAAAATATATATCAGGGAGATAAAACAGTCATATTCAAGAAAGCATTTTGTTAGGTAACAAGGCAGAAATTAAAGAGCAATTATAACTGCAACTCCAATCATAAGAATGTTTTTTTACCCTCACCATTTATTATTACTAGTATGTTATAAAACAAAGATATGAATTGAGACATACCAAATGTACTCTGGAATGGTACAAAGTAGTGTAATGACGTGTAAATTTTCTGGATTGTGGTAGTTGAAAAACAAGTTTAAAAAAAAAAATTATGCATTACTATTAATTTACCTGTAACATTATAGAAAAAAATTATGAATTTATTTTTTCTTTGGTAATTTTTGCAATCCTACCCTGATCTACCATTAAGCAAGTGGTAGGCCTATGGGTAAGTTGAGGGTTTTCAAAAAGTGATATGAGGATAATAAATAAATTCATAAAAAAACAAGAATTCTGGTTGCAGGATCTTCACTTCTTCAAAGTTATGTATGCATTAGTCACATTGTTATCTACAAATCTTATACCAAAACTTAAACATTTTATATTCTATCTTTTGTTTGCCTCAGTGTTAACAATTTCATAAAACTTAATACATTTAACTGTACTGGGGTAATGAATACATCTTGACATGTAGTCTGTTGTTTTGGGACACTCTAGCAGACCAGAGCCACACAGCATGCATATATGTTAGAGCAAAATTTCCATTCATTTTTATTACTGCTCTCTTCTTTATGATGTCACACCTTGAATATATTCTTTACTACTTGTATGACTATCTCTTCCTTCTCTGATCCCCCTATGATAGTGTGAGGGGCAGTCATGCTACCACAATATTCATGTGTGTTGTAGAAAGCAACTAAACAGGATGGGGTGAGAGAAACAGGGTTCCCTAATCAGTATTTTTCATTTGAAAAATCAAGGCATAGAGGGTTCGGGAGGACTCCAACCAGAACCCTAGTAATTGGATAATTAAATGTGTATGGATGTGGTACAAAAGAGAGCAAAAGGAAAGCTATTGTTAGTTTGTTTGAAATAGTGTTGAGTAAAACATCTTAAAGGGAAAGGCAAGTTGGAGTTTGGGAGTGTGGTGGGTAGGGAGTCCAGAGTAGCAAAACAAAAAGGAAGAGAAGGAGTGGCACTGTTGGTAAACAATATGATAGATAGTGCATGATGAAATGGAGAGAAGTGTCATAATATGGGCAACAGTGAGATTGGAATGGAAGATATGGGCATCTGAAAGTGCATAAGACCATGGTACAGTAGTGAGGAAAGTGAGGAGGTGATGGAAGCATTTTGAACTCAATAAGTGTGTAGGGTGTTCTGGAAAAAATGTTAATGTGCTGTTAGGGGCTATCAATGCTAGAGTAGGAGATGAGATGATATGGAGTAGTAAGGAGGTATGGGTAGAAGGAAGAAACTATAGCAGAGATATGTTGTAGATGTGTGCTACAGGGAAATTATATTCACAAAAATGAAAGACAAACATATGTATTTGTGGGACAAGAAAACATTGGTGGATTATGCAGTGGTGCCTAAAAGGATAATTGGAAGGGTTCTAGGCATTGATTTGCTCAAGGGAGAGAGCAGTGGAATGTCATACCATTCATCTGGTAGAAGGGAAATAGAGAGTGGAAGTTTAATAGAGAAGGAAGAAAAGTGAGGGTGGCAGAGAAGTGCCTAAGATGAGCAAATTGGATGAGAATGAGAAAGAATACCAAGTGAAGTTGAAAGGATTATGGGATGTAGTGAAAGATAAAGGAACAAAAGGAGTACAAGAAGAATGTTAAAGTACACAAACATGATATGTGGGATGAGGAAGATGGGAGGGAACAAGTGAGGCAGTGAATGACAAGGTGAAGTAAGGGTGGTCATGGCAGAAATAAAGCAAGTATATGAAGAAAATTGCAAAGAAGAAATTGACAAGTATGTAAGTGGTACAGAATAAAGAGGGTGGAAGCAAAAAATACAAGTGAAGGAGACCAATAGAAAAATAGATGTAACATGGAATTAGTTTAGTAGAGAAGGAAGAAAAGTGAGGGTGGCAGAGAGGTGCCCCAGGTGAGCAAATTGGATGAGAATGAGAAAGAATGCAAAGTGAAGCTGAAAGGATTATGGGATGTGGTGAAAGATAAAAGAACAACAGTTCAGGAAGAATGGGTATGTTTTAAGGAAGAATTGCTAAAGTATGTGGGATGAGGAAGATAGGAGGGAACAGGAGAAGCAATGAATTGTGGGGTGATGTGAAGGTGGTGATGGCAGAAATGAAGCAAGAATATGAAGAAAGTTGCAAAGAAGAAATTGGTAAATATGTAAGAAGTAGAGAATAAAGGGGGTGGAAGCAAAAAATGCAGGTGAAGGAGGCCAAAAGAAGAGTAGATGTAACATGAAATTTGTGTCTTGCAGAACATTTTGAAAGGAGTATAAAGATATTTCTAAAGGAAGTGAAGAGTGGAAGGGGGGATGTGTTGGGTGGAGAGAATGTTAAGGGTGCAGAGGAACAGATGGAAATGAAGGTGGTTAGGGTAAGATGGGCTAAGTATTTTGGGGAACTGTTGAACATAGATGAGGATAGGGAGGCTTTGACTGCGGTGGTCGGAGATGTAGGAACCTGAAAGTAAAAGTGGGCAAAACTATGGTAATGAGATGTACAGAGAGTGATGGTGGTTACAAGTTGGAAGTGCAGGGTGACACTGGAGAAAGTGGAGAGCTTTAATCATTTGGGATCACATGTAACAGGAATTGGAGTGGAGGTGGATTAAAGAGTAAAGTAAGCAAGTTAATGCATGAGGGGTAATGAAAAGTGTCATAGGAAATAAGTATCTGGGGATGAATACAAAGAGAAGACTGAGGGAGTGATTATGCCCAGATCACTGAATGAAGTAGATTTAAAATCTCAAGGAGGAAGAAAGGCCTTAAATGGATTTGAGAAGTACGGTGGGGATTATGAGGATGGATAGAGTATAAAATGTAGAGGTGAAGCACACATTGTGAGTGGAAAGAGCTAGCAGATAGGGATGATCATAGAATGTTGAAATGGTTTGGGTATATGGAAATTATGATTGAAGAAAGACTGGGAAAATGTAGAAAGCAGAAGTGGATGGAGGGAACTCGAGGGGAAGATGATCAATAATATGAATGGACAGGGTGAAGGGGCACTAGATACAAGAGGAATGTCTGTCTAGCAAGGAAGAGTGTACAAAAGATAGGTTGGAGGCAAGTTTAAAGGGTAAAAACAAGAAGAAATTGGAGAGCTTCCTCCTGGGGTCATATGTATCAGAGAATGTAGGAGTGGAGGTGATGAATTATATAGACAGGGAAACAAGTAAAACATAGAATCAATCCACTGCCCCAATTCTCTTGCAGGAGACCCATGGCTCCCAGCAAATAAATCTCTGTGGGGAATAAGAAGTGTCATAAAAATACAAAGCTGTACAAAGCTGGGGATGAATGCAAAGAGAAGACTGTATGAGGGAGTGATTATACCCATGGCACAGTATGGAGCAAAGAAGGACAACTGACAGGTACTTGCATATGGTGGTCCTACAAGATGGATAGTAAAGCTGACAATTTTCAAAAATTGTCAATACCTTCAACTCCATCCTGAGGAGCTGAGACTCAGTCTCCAGACTGGGCCTGAGATCTTTATCAACTTCAACTGTATTTCTTACATTTTTTTTTTTTTTACACATGAAAAGCTGGAAGCCAACAACTGCTTCCATTTCCATACTACTTTCAGCTAGCAACATAGAAACAGTCACACACATCCAAATGGCAAACATATATAGAACTTAGGAACAAATATGTATATATACACAGGAAAGAAAAAAGAAATTATGAAAAAGATATTATAGACAAATATAAGGACCAACCTGAACACTTTTACAGATATATAAATGAAAAACTAAAGAATAAACATGAAATAGTGAAATTGTGTGGAGATAAAGAATATATAGATGACACAGAGATGGTAGAAGTTATGATCACATTTTATATCTGTTTTTACAAATGAAAGCTCACGATCTTGGGAAGATGGACAACAAGAAAGATCACCCACGATGAAAGAAATAAAGGTAACACAAAAAGAAATAAGAGACCAGATAAAAAACCTAGATGTCAGGAAATCGCATTGACCAGATGGAATTGCAAATTGGATACTGAAAGAGTGTATAGATGAACTGACAGATAAACTATACAAGATAAATTACTTCTCAAATGACTTCTCACTCAAAGAAGGAAAGGTGCCACAAAATTGGAAAGATGCAAACATAGTACCAATACATAAAGGAGGAAATAGGGAAGATCCTACAAACTTCAGACCGGTATCCCTTACAAGCACAGTAGCAAAAATATGTGAAAAGATCATCAGAAACAAATGGACCAAACACTTGGAAGAAAATAAAATAATAAACCCCAAACAATTTGGCTTTAGAAGTGGAAGATCATGCACCACAAACCTTATCTGCTTTTACACGAGAATAATTGAGATAATACAAAAAAGAGATGGGTGGGCAGATTGCATCTTCTTGCATTTGCAGAAGGCATTCGACAAAGTATCACATAAAAAAATTAATAAGAAAAATTGAAATAATAGGAGGAATACAAGGTAAACTGCTGGAATGGATAAAGGATTTCTTAACTGGTAGAAAAATTAAAGTGGTACTTAGAGACAAAAATTTGAACTGGGAAGATGTGAAAAGTGACATCCCACAAGGCTCTGTACTGGCTCCTTTAATGTTTGCCATATATATAAATGATATGGATGAGGGAGTAAACTGTTATATAAACTTCTTTGCTGACGATGCCAAATTACTCAAGAGAGTAAGAACAGAAGATTGCATATCGCTACAAGAAGACCTAGACAAAATATGGGAATGGAGTCAGAAAAGTGAGATGAACTTCAACATAAAAAAATGTCGCATAATGGAATTTGGAAAAAGTAAAAATAGAGTATCAGCACAGTATAAAATTGGAAACAAAGAAGTCAAAAGAGTCGATTCAGAAAGGGACCTGGGAGTAATCATCTCAAGTGACTTGACACCTGATAAACATGTCAATAAATTATTTGGAAAGACATATAACTTATTGAGGTCAATGAAAGTGGCCTTCAACTACATAGATAAGGAGATGGTTAAAAAAATAGTTGTTACACTGATAAGACCTAAACTAGAATATGCTGCAACATTATGGGCACCTAACACAAAGAACATAAGAAAGTTACAAAGAATACAAAGAGCAGCGACAAAGATGGAGCCTACACTGACAAACCTGACATACAAACAAAGATTGGAGAAATTACATCTGTCATCACTGGAACAGAGAAGAGAAAGAGGCAATTTGTTGACAATTTTCAGAATTATGAAAGGGATGGAAATTCTCAACAGAGATGACTTGTTAAAGTGGGACAGAAGAGAAACAAGAGGACACAAAAAGAAACTAAAGAAAGACAGCTACAGTAGAGACCTGAAAAAGAATAGCTTCCCACATAGAGTGATTGATGTCTGGAACAAACTGAACGGAGTAATAGTGAATGCCAAAACTATACACAATTTTAAGAAGAAACTGGATGTGGAGAGATATGAAAACGGGTCACTATGAGCATAGCTCTCGTCCCATAAAATACAACTAGGTAAATGCACTGATACAATGCAAACAACAGTCTGAAATTTCTCCCCAGAGCGATAGATAGGAGGGCACAAGGACTGTGCCAATGTAGGGCTGCAAGTTTTCCATTTAGTGAAATTGAGGTAACAATTAATCAATCAAATTATGGAGCAGAGATCTGAAATTTGAAGGAGGCAGAAAGGAATATTCTAAACATATCAGAAATGAAGCATTCAAGAAGTATAGTAGAGGTCACAAGGATGGATACAGTGAAAAATGTTGAGATAAAATGTAGAATTGGGTTGGAGAGCTAGCCAACAGGGTTAATCAAAGAATGATGAAATGGTTTGGGCATTTGAAAAGAACAAGTGAAGAAAGACATTATATATATATATATATATATATATATATATATATATATATATATATATATATATATATATATACACACATATATATATATATATATATATAAAATGTGGAAACCAAAAATGGATGGAGGGAACTAGAGGGGATGACCAGGAATGAGGCAGATGGACAGGGTGAAGGGGGCATTGGATGCGAGAGGAATGTTGGTCAAGCAATGAAGAGAGTGTACAAAATATAGGAGTGAATGGAGAGCGGTCACTAATAGATGAGAGAATTATGTGACCTGAAGATTTTTTTTTAATCCTCTCAAGGGGAGAGGATAGCAGCAAGTTGGAAGTAAATCTTAAAGGAGAGGGGGAAGTGGACAGTTGTAAATATTTGGGGTCACATGTGGCAGGAAACGGAGGAGTTGAGGTAGATTGAGAGAAGCAAGTAAATGTCTTGGGGGATTGAAAAGTGTTATGAGAAATAGGAATCTGGGAATGGATGCAATGAGACTATATGAAGGGGTGATTATGCAAACAATACTGTACGGGGTGGAGACATAAAATGAGAGGCAGAAAAGAGAAATAATCTATTTATCTAGTTGTATTTACCTAGTTGTATCTTATGGGAAGGGAAGCTACACTCATGGTGTCCCATCTTTGTATCTCAGTGTCTAGTTTGCTCTTAAATTTGTGTATAGTTTTTGCACACACTACTGTTTTGTCCAGTTTGTTCCAGACATCCACCACTCTGGTTTTTGTTTTTTTTTCCTTCTATAACTGTCCTTTTTGAGTTTCTTTTCATGTCCCCTTGTATCTCTCTTATCCCAATTATTAAGTCTTCTCTATAAAGGACTTCCATGCCTTTCATGATTCTATTGACAATTTTGAAAGTGTTGGACCATCTTCGTAGTTGCTCTCTGGATTCTTTCAATTTTCTTTATATTCTTTTTGGTACTGGGTGACCATAGTGTCGTGGTATACTCCAGTCTAGGCCTCATCAATGTGACTAGTATTTTCTTCGCCATTTCTTTGTCCAAGTAGGTAAAAGGTACCTTTATTGATCTTAGCAAGTTGTAGGATTCTCCAACAATTTTATCTGTTTATCAGATGATTTGTGATGATTACTCCCAGGTCTTTTTCAGATCCCACTTTCTCTACTTCCTTAGTATCGATTTTATATTGTCCTGATATTCTTTTTTTTACTTTTTCCAAATTCCATTATGCTACATTTCTTGAGGTTGAAGTCCACTTCCCACTTCCGACTCCATTTCCAAACAGTGTTTAGATCTCTATAGCAATTCACAATCCTTTTCAGTATTCATTTTCCTCAGCAATTTTGCATCATCTGCAAAGAAACTCATGTAACATTCCACATCTCCATCCATATCATTCACATAAATGTGTGAGAAGTACGGTAGGGGTTACATGGTTGAATAGAGTGAGAAATCAGGTGAGAAGAGTGGGGGAGAAAAAGGTGCTGGCAGATAGGGCTGATGAAAGATTACTGGACACATGGAAAGAATATGTGAAGAAAGATTAGCAAAAGATATAGGGAAGGCATAGGTGGATGTAGTGAATTTGCAGGGATGACCAAAGATAAGATGGTTGGATGGGGTGAAAGGGGCTTTGTGCAAGGAGGGAATGCCTTCTGAGCAAGGAAGAGTTGCAGGGGATAAGAGCGAGTAGAGAAAGGCTGTGTATGGATGATATTTTAACATAATTCGAAGGAATTTTCTCCCCATCTTCACATTTTTCTATGTCGAGCAAGGAAGGGAGAGGGCAGGGGTTGGGGAGGAGTTGTAGGTAGTGGTGTATTTACCTAGTTGTATTATACAGGAAGGGAGCTATGCTCATGGTGACCCAAGGGATTTCTCAGTCTTCTCTATTTTCTGCACAAGGGGACAGAGGGGGGGGGGGGTGTCATTGTTTAGTGAGGTGGCCTTGCTGTGAATGCGCTGTGTCTTGCAGCACTGTTTCTGACCTGGGCGATGGGGAGGAGACAGGAAAGACCCTTTATTCATGAGGAGCTAAGATGAGAAGGAAATAAGAGTGGTGGATGGGAGTGGAATGGGTGGGAGTGGGTGCATGCCTTTGACTTTGCTAACTTCCTTGTAAGAGAGAAGCACTTTGTATAGAGATAGAATATTCTCAAGTGGATGAGTAGATGAGTGGTGTGTCAGTCAGCCATATAATGAAATGATAGGGGTAAACCAGCCCTGGTTGTTGGGCCTTACTATGAAAGTGCTGCATCTTAGTGCATTATCTCTGACTTGAACAGTGTGGTGGGGGATGGATAATCTTTACTAAAAAGTGCTAAGATGGAGGAGAAAGTGAATATGCTTTTGGATATGTGTAATACAAGTAATGGATATGTGTATGCTTTCACTTGGTCACCCATTTAAAATGGAGAAAATGACTTTTTGGTATATGTATGTATTTTGCAACTGCTACCTGAAGCACAAAAAATTAAAATAATTCTATAAGATCTTACTTCCCATTCTGGTTTGTGATTGGAAGGAAGACAAATGAAACTTTGCAAGGAGGAATTAAGCAAGAAAGCAACAAGCCCAAGCATCCCTTAGGTGCTGAAATAAAACAAAATTTTATGGAACCTTATAAAAACTATATTTTGATGAATACACTGCTATTAATTTATCATACAATCAGCTTGTGTATTATTAATTTGTGAACAAAAAATGCAGTTTAGAAAAATAATACAAGTTGCATCTACCACTACTACAAACTACCTCTTGTCCACTTGAATAGGCTTAGCAACATACCAGGTTTCTTACATGAAAGCTGGAGGTGCCAAGAGCTGCCAGAGGTGCAAGGGCTTGTACTTATTGCCACATATATCCCACACTTTGAGAGAAATATTTGGATTTTTTATCATGTGAGATCAATATAACATTAATCAATGAATGCATTGTGCTTTGGCTCATACTTAAAAAGAGGTGGGACAGTACAAGCAAAATTATTGAATGATGGAACCTTAAAGAAATTCATTTCCTATTTATCTATCAACCACAATTTAGAAAAGAAAAAAATATTGCAACATTATGTGCAAGGATTGCAAGATTCATGTCTCTTCCTCCATTTCTAGATAAGATTCATGTCTCTTCCTCCATTTATGGATAAAATCAGAAAAGAAATTAGCAGCAACGCCCAAAGGGTGACTCAGATGTGACTACTTGTGCTGTTAAGTAGGGCAAGGGTAGTTTGTAGTTTACATGCAACAACAACAACAAAACTCATGCATGCACAAGACATGCGTGTGCTCATATCACACAAGGCACTGCTTCACCACAATGCCTTAAAATTAGTGGCACTAACAATGACAGTTTTCATTACATGGAATGTCATTACCATGGCAACAATGTAAAGGTTAGCAAATTATTGCTTGGGTCCTGAATGGTCATATTGCATTCACTGACTATGGGCTCACTGGTTTATGAGTATAAATTAGTATTTTCTATGTACAGTTGGAGCTTGCCTAACTGTAATGTCAATGTTAAGTATCAAACATGAAAATGGAATGTCTGCAGCTCTGGGAATGCCATTAACTGGGGAATCACTGCTCTTACCTACACTAAATGTTAATGTAGCAAATGCTTACAAATAAAAGAAATGCTGGACATATTGTCTGAACAATCTTGGTGTTCACAAATATTATTACCTATACATTATGAACACAAAATACATTATCTGCTGTAGTAATCTTGCCTAATATCATGGGCATATGTATACAGTACCAAATCGCCAACAATG
>NC_134819.1:11376145-11406145 GCF_046742065.1 Oratosquilla oratoria
TATATATACATACACACACAGATATACCAAACCACAAATGCACAAATCAAATATACATACATGTATGTCTAAATGTCTCAAGTATGTGTGTATAAAATATACACATATAACATTTGGTCCCATGCTAGACAGTGAAGGATACTGTCTTGTAGAGAGACAAGTATACTGGGCCTCATGATAAGCAACCATAATGACACTTAAAACACCTGCACAAAGATTATGCTTATCAATGTGAAATAAAAACACATACCATATGTATGTATTTTCAACTACATTGGATTTCCTCAATATATAGGCCACATCTTAATTTCTTGCTTGAGTCAAATGCTTGGCAGCAAAGTACAGAGCATCCACAGTAGGACCCAACGGCTGGTGCTGATTTATCCTAACCTCTTTATCATATAGTCAAAGCATTCTGTCCTATTTGCATCTGTCAATAGTATGGAATAATTTAGCCTTTTTTCCACACTTTCTTCAACAAATGTAAAAGTGACTGAGTGAAACTAATTTAGGATTTTCCTTCCCCACCCATAACCAAGAAGGGGTGACACTAAGAAGTGCTGAGGAGAGTTTTGTTTTTTTGTAAGTCAAACCTGTATTATCACCATCAACTGGAAAGCTATGCTTTTGGGGAGATTGTTTCACTCAAGTGGTAATGCTAATCCCCATGGTTTCTCCAAGTAAACTCCCATGTAGTCACCCTTCCCATTCTAAACAGCTCTTGGCAAGATCAGTCACCTTACTCAGCCATGAGTTCTGTGGGTGTCCATTTTGTCTCCTCCATTGAGAACTGTCTGTTTTTGGAGATAACCCTATCAGGAGGATCAACATCAGGGAAGAATGCCACATGTCCATGTAGCCAAGGAGCATGAACAACTAGATTTAGATCTTAGCCCTCATACATAAATATTGCCAATACCTACTCTAATTGAACTCTCTCACACACACAGTAGGCAAAAAAAAGTGTGTAGTAATATATGGTCTGAAGGAAAAGCATAACCTAAACTGGTTCCTGAGAGATAAAGAGGACAAAGACTTGGTAAGAAATGTCTAAAAGTGGAACACAAAATAAAGAACAAGAATTAGAAAAGGAAATAGAGAAAGTGCACAGAATTAGTAAATATGCAGATGGAAAAGGAAAAAGTCGACCACTAAAGATCAAGTTAAGATCACAAATGACAGCAAAAGAAATCTTAACAAGAACAAGAAAATTAGCAAGAAATGAACACTATAAAAATATATGGATATGAGACATGAATGATGAGGGAAGAGAAAAAATTAAGACATTAATAAACAAAACTAAAGAAAAAAACAAGAAAAGAACAAAGACCAAGACAACACAGTTCTGCTGGAGAGTGTTAGATGTGAGACTGAAAAAAATGTGTGTGTGTGTATATATATATATATATATATATATATATATATATATATAAAGAAAAAAAGGGGGTTCAGAGAACAAGATGGAGGGAATAGAAAATTAAAATTGGCTTGTACCAACATAGATGGATTAATCTCAGGATTAAACAAACTAAATGATTACCTTTCAGAAACAAAACCAGATATATTGGGAATTGTGGAGACAAAATTAAGGGGTCCACTAGTACCAGTGTTGGTCATGGATTATATAATCACTGGCTTAGAAATAGGTAGGAGAAAGAAGGTAGAGTCATGTTCCTGGTTAAGAAAAAATTAAATGTGATGAAAGTTACATATGGAGAGAACAGAGAGATGATCTCAATAAGTGCTGAAGATAGCAACATGAAAAGCAGAAAGTTTGCAGCAATTTATGTGCCCCAAAAATGAGGTCTTGGATAAAGATTACAAAATGTTAGAGGATACAAGAACTTCATTAATATGGAAATAAAGCTATACTAATGGGAGACTTTAATTGCAAAGAAACATGTTGGGATGAGATGACACTGAAAAGTGGAGAGGATAAATAGGGAAATGTATTACTCAACATGACTATAGAACATACAATGACACAATGGGTAAAAGAAAACACTAGATTTAGAAATAATGAAGAACTGTTGAGGCTATATTTATTATTTACATCAGAACCTGAGATTGTGGACAAAATTGAATACAAGACATCAACTGCAAAGAGTGACCACATACTACTTGAGTTAGAACTACAGGAGGAAATATAGAGAAATGAGAAAGACAGAAAGGGAAGACTGATGTATAGTAAAATGGACATTGAGAAACTTAGGATATTTTTTCATAAAGCGAACTGGGAAAAATTCTACAAGGAAGAAACACAAGTGGAAGAAATATGGTTGATTCTGATGGAAACCTACAAAAGAGTGGATAAATATGTCCAAAAGCAAAAAGAGGAAAAGATGACTATTATGTGCTGGTTTAATAGAAGGTGCAGTGAAGCCAAAGAGAGAAGAGATAAAACTTGGAAAAGATGGAGAAAAGATAAAAAACCTAGAAAGTGGCACATATATATTAATCAAAGGAATGAATGTGTAAAAATAGGTAGGGAAGAAAAAATAAACTATGAAAAAGAGATAATAGAAAAATGTAAGGATAAGCTAAAACTATTCTACAGATATGTAAATGGTAAACTAAAAAATAAACAGAAAATAGTGAAGCCAAGGGAACACTGAATACACAAAAGATACAGAAATGGCTGAAGTCATGAGCAAACACTTCAAGTCAGTTTTCATTACAGAAAAATGCAACATCAGGATGAAGGGAGAGAAGTGAAATCCCAACCCATGAGGGAAATAAAAGAGTAACACGGAAAGAATGGCACCTATTCTATCAAATTTGACATACAAACAAAGACTGGAGAAATTACATCTATCAACACTGGAACAGAGAAGAGAAAGAGGTGATCTGTTGACCATTTACAGAATTATGAAAGGGATGGAAATTCTTGATAGAGACGACTCATTAAAATGGGACAGAAGAGAAACAAGAGGACATAAGAGGAAGCTAAAGAAGGACAGTTACAGAAGAGATTTGAAAAAGAATAGCTTCCCACATAGAGTGATTGATGTCTGGAACAAACTAAATGGAGAAACAGTGAGTGCCAAAACTATACAAGATTTTAAGAATAAACTGGATGTGGAGAGATATGAAAATGGGTTACTATGAGCACAGCTCTCATCCCGTAAAATATACATACATATATATACCAAGGCTTTTTCCCCCTTTCAAGGGAGGTAGCCAAAAAGAAAAAGGCATAAAATAATCTCCCACCCATTCCATTCATAAATACACTCCACTCCCCTCCACCCTCCCTCCCATCTTAGCACCTCCTGGATGACGGGTCATCCCTGCACCTTGTCCACTGCCCTGGGTCAGAGGCAGTGTCGCAAGACACGGCACATCCACAGCAAGGCCGCTTCATTAAATCGGCGACCCCCCCTCTCCGTCCCCCCATGCATAAAAGGAGAAGACGGGGAGAAATCCCTTCGGGCTGCATCAAATTTTGCTCACACATACTCCCTCAACCCCCATCCCCCCACCCATTCCACCTCATGCATCACATCATCCATATACAACCATTCTCCATTCACCCCTGTCTTCTGTCCTCTCCAGTCTTTCCTCAACAGACATTCCCCTCTTCCCCAAAGCCCCCTTCACCCCATCCATCTCATCCTAGGACGTCCCCTCATGTTCACTCTCTCCACATCTGCCTTCCATACCTCTTTTACCAGTCTTTCTTCACTCATTCTTTCCATGTGTCCAAACCATCCTAATACTCTTTCATCAACCCTATCTCCCAACTCCCTTTCCACCCCTGTTCTCCTCCTCACCTCTTCATTTCTCATTCTATCTAGCCTAGTAACCCCCATCATACTTCTCAGACACCTCATCCCGTAAAATATAACTAGGTAAATACACCTTGGGCCTAGTCCAGTGACCAAGGGTAAGAGAGAGGAACCCATGAGAATTGCTCCTTTCCTGTGAACTACAATTAGGCAAATTAAACAAAAACACACACACGAATTTTAAGCCATGTAAGATAACTGGGGAATAGAAAACAGTACTCACAAGCATTGCTCCTTTCTTGCATACTACAATTAGGTAAATACTTACACGTACAATACATACATTTTAGCTACCATCTTTTCTGTCCTTGTAAAGGGGACCTAACCCTTCCTCTTGAATGATGACATAAATAACAACTCTGTATCAAAATACTCACATCTCCTTGGGGACAAGAAGGCCTAAACCAATCTCTGCTGCATCAATGGTCTTTTGGCAATCCATACACTGAATTTACTCTTTCTACTTTATGTAAGTATGGGAATCTATTCCTTTTCCCTTCTGTTTGTAAGTTGCAGCACCAGCCAGGTTTCAAACCCAAACCTGGGCCCTACTTGCAAAAGTTATTTGCATGCACTCTCCCACTGTGCTCTGATGCCCCATGCATACATGTGTTTATGACATATACATAATAATTGTTACCTCAAGTTTCACTAACTGGAAACCTGGAAGAATTTTTTTTTTGGACTTGTCTGTTTTGCACTCAGCCCTCACTTTAACAGACCCCCAATTAGCAATCTCCAGTGACTTGAAATACACTTCTGAGGCCCCTAACTATACAATCACGGCATATCAAGAACGAATCTCCACAATCCTTGGCAAGTCAGTTATTAAATGACAGCAAATATATTGAATTTATTATATTTATCAGACTGATGCCCCCCCCTCTTTTTTGTCCATTAAATCAAGGGATGGGTGTATTAGTGTGAAACTGCTATCACCAGCTGAAAGTAGTAGAAGGAGACCAACTGCTGGTGGTCAGCACTCTCCACATGTGAAAAGGTGGATGAAATACAGTTGAAATTAACAGAGAGATACTGTACCCAGTCCAAAGACTGAGCGGGGCTGCACCTCCAGATAAACGTGACAGGGTTGATGGGTTTTGAAAATGGGCTACAGGGAGATAATTTTCTCCAAGGTTTTTCTAGCAGGACCACCAAAAGTAGGTACTTATCATTGGTACATGACATACACATACACACATACAGCACACATACAGACACACATTGTATTAACCTGATTAATCTGTACAAATTTCTCTACAACCAATTGTAATTACAAAAATGTAGAGCTTACACAATAATAAATGCATACAATTTTTGTATGAATGAAACTGTGATTTAAAAGCTGATATACAATGACTTGTCCTAATACTTACAGCTACTTTTGGCACAATACTGTAATGTATCTAACCTACACTGTCTAGAGCACCACCGCATTCATTTGAGTCCAATCAACCCCTGACTAGTCCAGTACATTTCCAGGAATAAAATGCATATTTTCAGGAAATTGGTACAACTATCAAATTTTTAACTTACATACATAAAATATTCCTATGAAGGTTCATCTTCATACATTATTTCTAATCATAGCCAATTTATTACTACTAATTTTCTCTGGTTTGCAAGAGAGGGGCAATAAACAGTTCAAACTTAATCAAATTAAGCCAGGTAGCATGACTAGAGGGAGAAAAAAGAAAAATGAAGACCAGAGGAGTTAGTTGTTCAGGTAGAAATGACCAAGCCAGGCTACAACTTATGTTAGAGAAATTGTTTTATATTATTGTCTGTTAAAGCTTATTCTTAAAATGTTAAAAGAGGTAAGCTCACAAAACATGGGGATGAAACAACTTCTATACAATAAAACCTCATCTTCCAGAGCATTTTTTCTCAATTTTCTCCACCCTTTACACCATCATACAATCTTATTCTTTAGTTGTGCTTTTCAATTACTCTTACTGTGCATCTTAGATAAATATCTTTGATATCTCATGGGGTACACATGGTAAACATGGCATTGAATGTTTTCTGTGCAAGAGCCTGTGCTCTATGTTTTTTATTTTTTAACTTTGCAACCTGATTCTGCCTTCTTGCCTCTTTCTTCCTTTTACTTTGCTTTCTAAAGAAACTATATGTTCTTCTAAGAGATGGTGTTCTAGCCAGTACAGCTGCTGCATCTGTGAGGTCTCCAGGTAGTGACTTTGTATCGCTGTCTTCTTCTGTATCTACCTTTGCTTCACTCTTTTCTGCTTTAAGGGGTGTCACTAGTAAAGTGTTACCATATGGTTTAAACTGACGTGGATTAAATTCTGATTCTGAGTTGTTATCTGTGTTATAATCTGTGGCTGATGGGTCAATGTCGCCCTCTTCCTCTGGATTTGTTATGGAATTATATGATTCTGAGCTGACCAGGGGTGCAGCATACATTCCCATAGTAAGTCTACGCTCCATGAGTTCCAAATCTGTATCTGTATCTGTTGCAGACAGTGTTGATTCTTTGGATCTCTCAGGTGAATCCATCAAATTGTTTGCTGAAAGGACAAAATGTGTGAACAATGTGTCACTCAATAACTTTACATCAGTTCTAGGCACAGATTTCTCTTGGCTTGACCCTAACTTCTGTCTATTTGGGGCATTTGTTATTGAAGTGATTACTCTAGATGTAGGTAATGAACTAGTCTTACCCAAGTCATTCACAACTATTGGTTCTTTAAAGGTGACATGACCTACTGTCTTGTTGTTAAGTGTATTATGATTCAGTATTATACTTGGTTTTCTTGAGTTTGCAGGAACTTTTGAGGAACAGTCAGGTTTTGCTTCACTAACTTGTGGCTCAGATGAGGTTTGTAACTCTGAGAAAGCTTTTGGGACAGAATATATTGGGGGTTTCTGTGCAATGAAGAAGGATCCATCATTTCTAGAAGCAATGGGTAAACATCCAACTTCACTGCTACACTTAGCTTTGATGACTGGTTCCTTTGCTGGTTCTGGGGTCCTTGGTTTGATACCTCCCATTTTAATTCTGTTTACTGTCTTCTGTCTTGGCAAAGAATTTTCATCTTTTGAGACTGCTAGCAGAGGAACATATTGTTCTCTCCCTGATTGTGATGTAGCTTTGTCACTTGGCTTCCTGTCACCAACAGTATACCCTTGGTACCGAGGAGGCATTCCAGTTTTGTTGATGCATCCCACAATCCTAGGTGGCTCAACATGTCTCTTGATGGAGGAAAGGCTTCTAGAGGTGCTACTGGGTGGGCTTACTCTTCGAACTCTATTAGCATTGCACTTTGGAGATGAACTTGGTTTTAGGGCAGTACTGCCTACTGGAGAGATACTACCTGGGCCTTTGAAGACAGCTTTAGGTTGAGATGTTTCTAATTTGATGCTGGCAGGAACTGAGAGAATAGGGGTTACTTTGGTTGGAGCAACTGATATGGTAGGAGTGCTTCCATTGCAAACATTACTGGAAGTTCTTGGTGTGACTGGTTCATTAACTTCCTTGCCTGATGAAGAAGCAGAATGGTCTACGAGTACATCCTTTGATGAATGATTCATCTCATTTAAATTCTGTAGCTTTGAGGAAACTTTGTCCAAGTCAGTTGCCTTTGAAGAGTGTGAAATTTTTTCTTCCATGTCCAATTCTAATTTTTGTTGTATCTGAACAGCTTCTTTAACTTTGTTGCACTTTTTGTTAACCTCCTCCTGTTTTTCCTGTGATGAAGACTCATTTGAGCTGTCTCTGGTACTGCTTGCTAAATCTGATGTGCCGTTGAGCACCTTAGGGGAAGTAGATGAATCAGCACTATACTCTCCTTCTGTGATGCCTGGGGTGCTGTACACCTTGATGGACCTGGTTCTGGTGGCATGGATGCTGTTAGGAAGACGGGGGGAGTTGTGAGGTGTTGGAGATTCTGGGGGGAGTGGTGATCTAACATAAGTTCTCCTGCCACTATGGAGCACTGTGGAAGGATGAGGGGATGATGGTGATGATGGAGGTGAATGTGGTGGTGTTGGACTTTCAGGACCAGGGGAGATGTTAGGGGGAGGAGGGGACTGTGAAGGAGAACCCGGAAGTTGGGGAATACTAGGAGAAACTGCCCCATTATAAGAACATGGTGAAGAAAATGAGCAGACTGAATTTGGTCTTGGTGGATCAGAATAACATCCACTCTTCCTTCCACTAACAGACCGATTATTATTAAAGCAGTGAGGATACCCCAATGGAGAGTGGGAGGAGTATGCATGTGCAGGATGGGTGTGATGCATGACTGATGGGGTGGATGAAGGGCCCACAGTCCCTGGAAATATGTCAGGAAGATGATGAGTTGTACACTCTTCAACTAAGGATGGAATAATGGGAGTAAGGCACCGATAGACCCCTGACACTCCAGAGTCTAGCGTGTTGCTATAGTCAGGTGACTGGTTATCCACCCTTCTATGCTCCTCGCTTCCCTCACAACTGCTGGGTGAAGTACGACAACATCCACTATCATCATGTGATGGAGATGGAGGCATTTTGAACTCATGAATGTGGTGAATGATTATAGGAATATCCTTAGAATGAGGTTCGCTGCAAGTTGGGGAAGGTGAATTGGAAAGGAGAGAAGGAATAGATGGATTATGCTGAGCAGCAGCAGCAGCGGCAGCAGCAGCAAGAAAATTGGCAACCAGGCCAGGAGGTCGACGTAAGACCAGTAAATCAGATTCACTTGCCCATTTCAAATTTCGTTTAAATAATTTTAGTTTTTTACTTGAATCTAATGCCAAGTACGAGTCAATAAAGGAAAATGAAGGTCGACGTTTCCCAAACCCGACAGTGCTGTTCTTCCTGTCTTCCCACCTGTTCTCCTGAGTGAGGTTATTTTCTCTCTCCTGAAGATCTGATATCATGGCCTGGAGGAGGGGCACTTGTTCCCCTCCCCCTCCTTCACATGCTCGCTGCTTCAAAACGCGGTTTTCATGCTGAAGACGTGCAAGTTTCTCCCTAGAAAAAGGAAAAAACAACAAAAACATTCATTATTTTCTGTAGAAATATAAGTTTGATATAGGAGAAAATTCCTTATCTACTCCAGGCAGGTCTCATCCCAAAGATTTCCTAATTTTAACAGAAATAGGGGTGGGGTTTGAGACCTGGGAATCTGATAAGGGATTTCTACAGGTGGGTTCATCATTTCTGCCAAGACAGCTACATGATAATATCCTTTCCAAGAACCCTTTCCTCGAATCTAATATTTTACAACCAACCTCATGCTTTTAATTTTGTTTACAAAAGACCCTTACTCTATATCATACTGAGTCTCATTTTTTCATTCATATCAAAACTTTAAGATCTAGATATGAGTATAATAAATCTACAGAAACTTTTTTTTGTAATGTGTTTACAATGTGTTGGGGATGAGGTGTCTGAGAGGTATGATGGGGGTTACTAGGCTAGATAGGGTGAGAAATGAGGAGGTGAGGAGGAGAACAGGGGTGGAAAGGGAGTTGGGAGATAGGGTTGATGAAAGAGTATTAGGATGGTTTGGACACATGGAAAGAATGAGTGAAGAAAGACTAGTAAAAGAGGTATGTAAGGCAGATGTGGAGGGAGTGAACATGAGGGGACATCCTAGGATGAGATGGATGGATGGGGTGAAGGGGGCTTTGGGGAAGAGGGGAATGTCTGTTGAGGAAAGACTGGAGAGGACAGAAGACAGGGGTGAATGGAGAATGGTTGTATATGGATGATGTGATGCATGAGGTGGAATGAGTGGAGGGATGGGGGGTGAGGTAGTATGTGTGAGCAAAATTTGACGCAGCCCGAAGGGATTTCTCCCTGTCTTCTCCTTTTATGCATGGGGGGACAGAGAGGGGGGTCACCGATTTAATGAAGCGGCCTTGCTGTGGATGTGCTGTGCCTTGCGACACTGCCTCTGACCCAGGGCAGTGGACAAGGTGCAGGGATGACCCGTCATCCAGGAGGTGCTAAGATGGGAGTGGAAAGTATTTAGGGATGGAATGGGTGGGAATGATTTTATGCCTTTTTCTTTTTGGCTACCTCCCTTGTAAGGGGGATAAAGCCTTGGTATATGTATGTTTACAATTCTTATAAAAACATGTGAAGTTAAAGATACAGGGGGAATGCCTCCATGAAGTTTCCATTTACAGTTAACCCCTTCGTTACCGACCCGTCAACCTTACGTAAACAAACGTTTCAAACCGTCCCATGAATGGCTGGTTTGTAAACACAGACACTTGCCACCACGTATGTAGAAATAACCCAGAATCCGAGGCCTTGAGAGCCCTCAATACACACAGCTTATAACTGTGACACGTGCATGTCACGGGGAGCACGCTCTGTTCCTGGCGAGTGCACTCAGCCATGACACGCAGGTGTCACAAAACACACATCTGGTACTCAAGGGGTTAAATGGGATGGAGTGAGAGAACTAAGGGTCATAGGTCGTACGCTGTATTTTCCTCCTACAAAATGTCAAGGCTTAAGAGGATCTAGGAAGAATATCAATTATTCAATCAATCAAACCATGGTCCCTGATCTCTCTTGTAGAAGACCCATAACTCCCAAGTGTAAAAGTCATCAGATTGGCCCATACATCGCTGACGGGGGAAATATTGTGTTGTTCTCTGGGTACAGCTACAGTGGGGTATTGTAAGAAGAGATGTTCAGTGTCTTCTGTGTGATGACTGCATCTACAGCAGTTTATTTCTGTGGCCAGGCCTATTCTGTGTTGGTATTGTTTTAGTGCTGGATGGTGACCTGAATATAGTTCTGTAGTTGTACTAGTATGGTTCTTGCTTCTTTTGGGATGGATTGTTTTGTAATAAAAATATATGAACATAAGAATGAAGGAGATTGCAAGAGACCATATTGCCTACACTAGGCAGTTCCATGTCCATTACCACCTGTCATCCCCATCCATAAACTTGTCTAACCATTTCTTAAAACAACCGATAGTTTCAGCACTCACTACATAGTTACTAAGTCTATTCCATACATTGCCCACCCTTTTACTGCTCTTATATATATATATATATATATATATATATATACATATATATATATATATATATATATTTATATACATATATATACTCATATATACATATATATATATCTATCTATATATACATATACATATTTATATATATCTATATATATATATATATATATATATATATATGCAAAATAACCACAGAAGGGAAACTTGTAGACAGTAAGTACTTTCATATATTACATCTTCAGACTAAATGACATTTTTGTATCACAGTGATGTGATTGCTTGCATATATAGATATGTGTATATATATATATATATATATATATATATATATATATATATACATATATTATATATATATATATATATATATATATATATATATATTATTATTTTTTTTTTTTTTTCTTCTTTTTTTTTTTTATCTGACCTAGTATTGGACCAAAAGGTCTCCTGTCAGCATGCTCCTTCTTTGTAATCCTTTGTAAAGTATCTTATTCTTGCCTACAATCTCCACTCAAGCAGATTCTGTACTTTCCTCTACCTTAATTGAATTGTTGATAATACAATTAGTTGTATTTTTAATGAAAAATACTACTCCTTCCCCATTCCTGCCTACCCTATCCTTGTGAAAAAGCTTATATCCTTTTATCTCGATTTCTGAGAGGAAATGTCTATCAGCCATATTGATCTAGGATTCAGTAATAGCTATAATATCAAATCTCTCTACGCATGGTTTACATCTGAAGGAGTTTGATGGAATAGGGACTTTAGTGATCAGGCTTGGGAGTACTTGTTCTATGATCTGATTGTGAATGCTTTTTTTTTTTTTTACACACATGTTGCTTGATGTACGTGGTATATAGATGTTTGAGCAGTATGCTGCTGGTATGTGGAAAGGGTTTTGGTTTCTGTGTGTAGATGTTCTACTGAGTTTTGGTGAACCTTGTTATTATTCTTTGTGCCTTATCTTGTATAGTTTCTATGTTTGTTTTTCCAATTGTTGGGAACCATGCTATGGAAATATAATGAAGCATGGTTCTCATGAACTGTTTGTAGACCAAGATTCTGATGACCTAGGATTTTTTTTTAATGATTTTCACTGTCAGGCCTTTGAAGTGTATTCATCTAGCTGTAGTATATGAGGTTTAAGTTGTGCTCATGGGGTCCTGTTTCTTTGCCTCCACTCATCAAAATCTGATTAAACAAGAAAGCCCCACCAGAAAAAAGTGTTATGATAGCTACTGACATAAACAAGGTCTGAGTTTTTGAGGCTTTAGAGACAGTAATTCAAGTGATAAAAGAGAAAGGTAATTTGGTTAGGGATACGGTGGACAAAAAAGATGTATTGTAATCTATGGTATTAACCCCTTCCATACGGTGCCGCCTACGTAGGCGTCATGAGGAGCAAGTGGATTCGCGACGCTGCCATATCGGCGTCTTGATTATATTTATTGTAGTCACCCCTGTGTTTTTACATTCTCCCAAGTGTGCCCTGAATCCCATTCTCTGTGGTTTTCGAAATTCGCGGGTGAAAGAGAGAACGATCGATATAAGCGGTGACTATATTTTATGATGCGAGTATTATTATGACACGTCGTACAGCTGGCATTGGCTGCTGCACGCGAGATTTAAGTCTGGAGTGAAGTGGTTAAAGTAAAGCATGATGTTCCTAGATATCAGAGAGGAAAAGAGGAAAAGGAGATTGCTATAGAAATTCTGAAAGAGATTCAAGAGGAGGGACAAAGTTTAGATAAAGAAGTTGAAGAAACACATAGAATAGATAGACACTCAAAAGAAAAACAATATAGGCCACTAAAAGTAAAACTTAAGTCACAAAAGATTGCAGAGGAAATACTATTTAGAACAGCAAAACTAGCAAGCAGTGAACAACGAAAAAATGTATGGATAAAAAAAGAAATGAGCGATGAAGAAAAAGAAAAACAAAAGGAACTTAGAAATGAAGCAAATGAAAAAATCGAAAAAAGAACTGAGACTGTAAAGATTTTTTTTTTTTTTTTTTTTTTCTTAAGTGGTGGACCCAAGACTGAGAAAATGGTATATCAGGAAAAAGGAAACAAAGCAGACAGAAAAAAATGAGAAGGAAAAAAAATCAAATTATCCTATACCAACATAGATGGAATGATTTCAGGATTGATTGAACTAAATGACTACCTAGCATTAGAAAAACCAGACATAATGGGAATAGTAGAAACTAAATTAAAAAGAACTCTACCACAAAATACTGTGGGACAAGGTCTATACAACTGTTGGATGAAGAATAAAAAGGAAAAACAGGGAGGGGGAGTATTATTTTTGACTAGGAAAGACTTAAATGTGACAAAGATAACAGAAGGGAAAAACAATGTAGAATCAATTATGATAAAAGTTGAAAGCAACCACATGAAAAGTAGAAAATTTGTGGTTGTATATGTACCTCCCAAAACACAGTCGTGGACAGAAAATAATCATTCCAAACTGTTGGAAGATACTAAGTATGAAATGACTGATATATTTAAGGAAAGAGGAAATATAGTAATTATGGGTGATTTTAATTCAAAAGATATATGTTGGGAAGAAATGACAGTAAAGGGTGGAGAAGACATCTGGGGCAACATGCTACTCAACATGACCATTGAATACAAAATGACTTGGTGGATAAAGGAAAATACCAGATACAGAAACAATGAGGAACCGTTGAGACTGGATTTAATACTTATGTCAGAACCTGATATTGTGGGCAGAATAGATTACAAAACACCAATAGGAAAGAGTGACCATGTACTAATAGAATCTGAACTAAAAGAACAGATAGACCTAAGACAAAATGAGAAACAGAAAAGGAAGACTAATGTACAACAAAACATAATGCAAAATGGAATAAATTCCTAAAGGAAGAAACAAGGATGGAAGAGAAATGGAATATACTAAAAGAAATTTATAATGAGGGAGTGAACAAATATGTACCACAACAAAAGCAAGAAAGAGTATACATAAAGAACTGGTACAACAAAAAATGTAGTGAAGCTAAGGATAAAAAAGACAAAGCTGGAAAAAAATGGAAAAATGACAAAAAAAAAGCAAATGCCAAACATACATCAAACTAAGAAATGATTATGTAAAAATACACAGAGATGAAAAGATAAACTATGAAAAAGAAATAATAGAAAAATGCAAGGAACAACCTAAACTATTTCACAGATATCTGAATTGTAAACTAAAAAACAAACAATAGAAAAGCTGTGCCAGGGAAGTTATGAATGTAGAGAAAAACAAGAAATGGCAGAAATTATGAACAACCATTTAAAATATGTATTCACAATTGAGAACTCACCTAACTGTGAGCGAATAGACAGAAATCCCCCCAATGATGGAAATAACTGTAACACAGAAGGAAATCAGCGACCAAACAAAAACCTTGATGTCAGAAAATCGCATGGTCCAGATGGAATTGCAAATTGGATACTGAAAGTGCGTAGAGGAGTTAATGGATAAAATATACAATACAATCAAATGCTCGCTCAAAGAGGGAAAGGGGCCACAAGACTGGAAAAATACAAAAATTGTTCCAATATATAAAGGAGGAAACAAGGAAAATCCAACTAACTACAGACCAGTCTCCCTAACAAGCATACATACATACATACATATACCAAAGGCTTTTTCCCCCTTACACAGGGGGTAGCCAAAAAGAAAAAGGCATAGAAACCACTCCCACCCATTCCATTCCCTACATATTACACTCCTCTCCACCCTCCTCCCTCCCTCTTATCTTGGCACCTCCTGGATGACAGGTCATCCCTGCATCCTGTCCACTGCCCTGGGTCAGAGGCAGTGATGCAAGACACAGCACATCCACAGCAAGGCCGCCTCATAAATTCAGCGACCCCCCCACTCCTTCCCCTCATGCAGAAAAGGAGAAGATGGGGAGAAATCCCTTCGGGCTGCATTAAATTTTTTCTCATACATACTTCCTCACCCCCCATCCCCCACCCACTCACCCTCATGCATCACAGCATCATCCATATACAACCCTTCTCCATTCACCCCTGTCTTCTGTCCTCTCCTGTCCTTCCTCAACAGACATTCCTCTCTTTTGTAATGTCCCTTTCACCCCATCCATCCATCTCATCCTGGGATATCCCCTCATATTCACTCCTTCCACCTCTGCCTTCCACACCTCTTCTATTTCTCTTTCTTCACTCATTCTTTCCATGTGTCCAAACCATCCTAATACTCTTATATCAACCCTATCTCCCAGCTCCCTTTCCACCCTTGTTCTCCTCCTCACCTCCTCATTTCTCACTCTATCTAGCCTAGTAACTCCCATCATACTTCTGAGACACCTCATCTCAAACACATTCAAACTCCTTCTCTCTTCCTCTCTCGTGTTCCATGTTTCTGCCCCGTACAGTGCTGTTGGCACAATCACTCCTTCATATAACCTCCTTTTAGTATCCATTCCCAGATGTCTATTTCTCATTACACTTTTTAATCCACCAAGGCATTTACTCGCTTCTCTCAATCTACATTCTACTTCTACCCCAATTCCTCCCTTTCCTGCCACATTCGCACCCAAGTCTCTAAAACTATCCACTTCCTCCAGTCTCTCACCCTTAACCCCTTCCATACGGTGCCGCATACGTAGGCGGCATGAGGAGCAAGTGGATATGCGAGGCTGCCATATCGGCGTCTTGATTATATTTATTGTAGTTGCCCCTGCGTAATGACATACTCTCTAAACTGTCTTCATCACATTTTCTATGGTTATCAAAATTCACGGGTGAAAGAGAGAATGATCGATATAAGCGGTGACTATATTCTATGATGCAAGTATTATTACGACACATCGTATGTCTGACAGCTAATGCTGCCCGCGAGATTTTGAACCGGAGTGAAGAGGTTAATGCTCACTTCCAGCCTGCTGTCACTCTCTCCCCTTGTACATCTCATCACCTTACTTTTGCCCACATTTATCTTCAGCTTCCTTCTTTCACACACCTTCTCAAACTCTGTCACTAACTTCCTAAATCCCTCCTCTGATCATGCTATAAGCGCAGTGTCATCAACAAACAACAAATGGCTTATTTCTCACTTTTCTCACTTTTCTTTAACCATCTCCAGTCCCTGACCCACTACCCTTGCATTCACCTCTTGCACCACCCCATCCATGTATAGATTGAACAGCCAGAGCGACATAACACATCCCTGACGAAGTCCCACCTTTACCTCAAACCATTCACTCTCTCCATTTCTAATCCTAACACAAACTACTACACTCGTAATAACTCTTGACTGCTCTTAACAGCTTTCCTCCTATCCCATATATCTGCAGTACCTCCCACAGTGCCTTCCTGTCTACCCTGTCAAAGGCCTTTTCCAGATCCATAAAAGCCCAAAAAACATCCTTACCTTTTCCTACAGCTTTATCACATATCTGTCTTACCACAACAATCTGATCTATACAACCCCTACCTGTCCTAAAACAACACTGTTCCTCACCAATTACTCCCTCTGTTCCTCTCCTAATCCTCTCAATCACGACCCTCCCATAGGCCTTCCCAACTACACTCAACAATCTGATCCCTCTGAAACTACTACACTCACACTTGTCCCCCTTTCCCTTGTAAAGTCTATACAGGCACTCCTCCAGTCCTCGGGCACTCTACCCTCTCTTAAACAAACATTAAATAACCTCACCAGTCAGTCCACCCCATCCATCCATCTCATCCTAGGTCGCCCCTCATCTTCACTCCTTCCACACCTCTTTTACTAGTCTTTCTTCACTCATTCTTTCCATGTGTCAAAACCATTCCAATACTCTTTCATCAACCCTATCTCCCAACTCCCTTTCCACCCCCATTCTCCTTCTCACCTTCTCATTTCTCACTCTATCCAGCCTCCCATACTACTCTCAGTTTTTCCTGTTATTCCTTCTGTTTATCCTTCTCATTCAGTTTGTTTACTCTCAGCACCGCTGTACTTTCCTTTCTTTTCCTGCTTTTCCACTTTTCCTTTACTCTCAATTTTCCTTTTACTAAAAAAATTATTTGTCATTCCCCTAATTTCTCCCTAGAAAACATGAACATCCAGAACTCCTCAAATCCTTCCATTAGGTACCACTCCATTATCCATTAAGGACGTCAGTATGTGTTTATTGAAATAATTATGCTAGGCTGATCATTTTTTTTCTGTAGATGGTAGACAGTGTAAAAATTATCTGTGCCAAGTTTTATGCACAAGGGCAGTGGCCATAGCTGGTTACCTGGGACCCATGGGTCTGGCAAGAGAGACATGGGACAAAGGACTGACTGAATGACAAGTGACTACAGTACTCATCAAAACTATGTGGCACCTATCCTTTGCATGCACATATTTATGACAAAAATAGGAAGGCATTTTCTGAGGTACATACATATATCAAGGCTTTTTCCCCCTTACAAGGGAGGTAGCCAAAAAGAAAAAGGCATAAAATCATTCCCACCCATTCCATCCATAAAAAAACTCCACTCCCCTCCGCCCTCCCTCCCATCTTAGCACCTCCTGGATGATGGGTCATCCCTGCACCTTGTCCACTGTCCTGGGTCAGAGGCAGTGTCGCAAGACACAGTACATCCACAGCAAGGCCGCTTCATTAAATCGGTGACCCCCCCCCCTCTCTGTCCCCCCATGCATAAAAGGAGAAGACGGGGAGAAATCCCTTCGGGCTGTGTCAAATTTTGCTCACACATACTACCTCACCCCCCATCCCCCCACCCATTCCACCTCATGCATCACATCAACCATATACAACCATTCTCCATTCACCCCTGTCTTCTGTCCTCTCCTGTCCTTCCTCAACAGGTATTCCCCTCTTCTCCAAAGCCCCCTTCACCCCATCCATCCATCTCATCCTAGGATGGATGTGAAATGTATCTGGCAAACCCCTTCTATCACACTGGGCCAACAAAGTGGAATGTAAGGGAAAAACCAGCCAGTTGCTCCCACACTGCCTGAGAAGAGCATTTACCTGTCTTCAGGACCTTACCTTTTTTCACACTGGTTTTCTTCATTTCCCTAAGGTGTATCATTATCATTGCCCCTACAAAGGAATTAATGAAAGATATAATTGCCCAAGTCATTGGACTAAAGAAGGCAGACTACGGAACTAAAGAATATCAGTGCAATGTTGAAGGTGGCCAAGTCCAAATTCAAGAGATACATGTGCAATTTCAGGAGGGAGGAGAGGTGGAGATACTATCCCAGAAACTTAACCTCTTCACTCCGGGGCACATCGCACGTCTGGCAGCTTTAGCTGCCCAACGTGCGATGTTGCGTCATAATAACCGCATTATAAAAAATAAAGTCAGCGCTCAATCGTTTGTTCTCTTTCACCCGTGAATTTTGATAACCATAGAAAATATGATGAAGCCAGTTTAGAGAGAATGGAGGTTACGTAGGTACGACTACAATAAATATAATCAAGACGCCAACGTCGGCATCATCGCATACCCACTTGCTCCTCATGACGCCTACGTAGGCGTCACCGTATGGAAGTGGTTAAGGAAGGGCATCCTAAGAAGAGTTCTCCAAGGGTTTTGATCATAAAGCATTCTTTAGAGTCAAATCCACTAACAAAGGAAAATTCTTCTTAGGGCCCCCTGCACCAGGTTACTGGTATGGTATCTCCAGCCCTCCTACCTTCCAAAATCACACCATGTATCTCTTGATTTTGGACTTGGCCACTTTCAACATCTCACTGGTTTCTTTAGTTCCAACCCCTACCTTCTATAGTCCAATGACTTGGGCAATTATTTCTTTAGTTAATTCCTTTGTAAGAGCCATGGTAATGATACAAAGCCTAGGGAAATGAAGAAAACCAGTGTGAGACATGGCAATGTCCTGAAGAGAGGGGTTAACTGTAAATGTTCTTCCTATGGCAATGTGGGAGTGACTGGTTGGATTCTCCCTCATGTTCCACTCTGTTGACCAAATGTGACAGCAGGGGGTTGTCAGATACATTCTATCTATATAATTTCACCTCAGATAATGTCTGCGGCACCTAACCCTGCAAGGGTTAGGTGCCGCATACTTTTGATGAGTATTGTACTTTATGAACTTCACTTGAGACCTGCTACCAACATAATTTGTGACCGTCAACTTTTAACAAAAGTGGCAGCCTTTCCCAAACTTTACCAACCGTAGCACCCCCTGTAGTCAGGTCAAAGCAGCATAGTACCCCCTGACTAATATCTTATTACTCGAAAGATAAAGGAAAGTGTATATACACATTGTTTCCCAGCACTTCCTCTTATTGATTTCAGCACCCAAGGTTGGGAAACGCTGCAATGGGGGTATGTGACACACTTCTCAGGTGTTGATCCTATTCATATGATTATCTCCACAAGAGACAACCCTTAGTGAAAATATAAAGAAATGCCCATAGAACTCATGGGTGAAGCAGTAAGCTAATCTTGCCAAGAGTTGTTTGAAATGGAAAGGCAAACTGCACAGAAGTTTGATTTGAGAGATTGTAGGAAATAGAAAAGGAATGTGGGTGGAGTGATGTGGCTTCAAACATTGCTCTCCTCTGATAATGATGTCAGACAAATATGGCATCTTTCAAGACTCTGCTTTTGGCCTGTGCTTGATGATTAAGCTTGGAGAAACTTCTGAGCAGTACAGGGTTAAATCTGAATTAAAAGAAAAAGATGAAAAAACTTACTTGATTTCATGTGGAATCAACTCCAGCAAGTCAGTGTCTGATAAATCTGAGGGGGTACGTGAGGATGTGTCTGGAGATGTGAGTGCTGTTACATGACACTTGAGTTCTTCGATGTTATCTTTCATTGCATCTCTCTCCATTGCTAATCTCTGAAAACAGTTGGAACATTCTTACAATTCAGAAAATAAAGAGCTTTATAATCAAAGAAATGAACAGCTGAGTCTGTAAATATTATCATTCAAAATCTCGATTATCATGAAATTAATTTAAAAATAAATTATTTTACCTCTTTTTCTTGCAACAAAGCGTCCATCTTCTCCTGCAATTTCTTGTTCTCAAATGCATGTCTGTCAGTCTTCTTAGCCTCATCTGCAAGTTTCTGATGTAATTCTGCTAGCTGCTTTTTATAAAGATCCAGCTGTGGTCTCCAAGTACCAGATTTCTTTACTTCCTGTAAATTTTTAGCCGGGTAAGAGGCATTTCATGACAAAAAAATGACAGTAGTAACTGTCAATCAATATTTCCCTACAATGTCTATTCTTTCCTGTCTACACTATTTCTACTTAGCTAGCCACTGATACTGTCCTAAAGCCTGTTTTCATCTTCCATCCCTTTCTTCTCCCATTCCAACCTACATTCCTCTCCATCCACCCACCCAATCCAATTAGCCTTTACCTGCACAGCAGGTCCCCTTTCTGTTTAAACCAAGTGAAAATTGCACTTCCTCATTTTCTCACCAATACTCTTAGTTCACACATGGTGCATCCCTCTCGTGAAGCAGGTCATATTCTTAGTTTTTTTATATTCTTCCCTAATCTTCTTTGATCTACACTCCTGCACATGAGTGACTCCAATATATTCTTTAACCTCTTCAATACGAGTCAAATATAGTTACAGCTGTTATACTCGTTCTCTTTCACCCTGAATGGTGATAACCACAGAAAATGTGATCAAGCCTCTTCACAGAACAAGGGGGTCCATCAACTACAACTACAAAATAAATATAATCAGGACACCGACACCGACACTGGCATCTTTGCATACCCATTTGCATCTCATGATGCCGACATCAGCATAATTGTATGCTAGGGGTTAATATCTATATTTCTATCTATATACCAAGGGCCTCTTCCCTTTACAAGCAAGTAGCCTGCCAAGGCATGCACCCACTCCTACATTCCTTAATACTACTAAAATTATTCAATTCTTCATCTTCTCACACTTTTCACTTCTTGGTATAATTCCACTTTTCTTTTGCCTGTATAATTTTCTCCTCTTCTGCTACATCATCATCTATTACTTGCAATTTCTTTCCTTCTATTACTGTTGCTTCTTTTCTTTCACCAATCCCAGTTATCTTCATTACCTATTCCCACCCTCCTTACCTCTTCTAGCTCCATGTTGTGCTGCATATAATCAGAATTCTTTTCTTCTAATATTTTGACTTGTCGTTTTAGATCGCTGAGTTCTTCAAGTTTCTTTTTGTAACTCTCAATTGTAGCTTCATACACAGGAACTTTTTCCACCATCTCCCTTAGTACATCTACCTAGAGTAAAATACAAAAATAATTATAGTAATTGTCACACCCTAGCATGAATGTTAAAATTCTATAATCAAAAAGAAAAAATCTTACCATACATATACTGTATATTATACAATAACCTTAAATATGATTAGAAGTTTAATATAATGTAATACATTTAACCTCTAGAGATTAACATTGTATGCAACTATATAGACAGGCATTCCAAACATCTCTTGTGTACAGACATGCTAAATGTCTGGATATGTTTTAGGCATGTTCAGTTAGACTACCTGTGTGATTTCACTTAGTGGAGGTGTGAGAGCAGAAGTAGAACACACATTTAGAACGAACCCTGAACTGAGTGTATAGTAGGGCTTGGATGTCCCAAATACAGTCCTTCAGTGACATCCTGCCCACACAACTATATAAACAACACCAAAGGACATGTGAGAGGATTAGGATTTTAGATATGGTTCCAGTGGGACATAATATTCTATCTGTCAGTCTCCACCAATACCCATATGTGACAAAATCTCCATCACCTTTCAAATATCTACCCTCCTGGTAGATCCTTTGATGCCCCTGGCCCTGGACTCCCCGTATGTGACAGGTATCCCTGTCACCTTCAAATATCTATCCTCTTGGTAGATCCTTCAATGCCCATGGCAGTGAACTCCACTTATGTGACAGATCACATCATCTTCAAATATCTACCCTCTTGGTACATCCTTCAACACCCCTGGCAGTGGATTCCCCATATGTGATGGATATCCCCATCACCTTCACATATCTACCTTTTTTGGTAGATCCTTTGATGTCCCTGGCAGTGGACTCCTTGTATGCAATGGAAACCTCCATCACCTTTCAAATATCTACCCTCTTGGTAGATCCTTTAATGCCCCTGGCAGTGGACTACCCCTATGTGATGGAAATCTCCATCACCTTTCAAATGTCTACCCTCCTATTAGATTCTTTGATGCCCCTGGCAGAGCCCCATATGTGACAGAAATCCCCATCTTCAAATATCGACCCTCCTCGTCAATTCTTTCTCCCCACCACCTTCAAATATCTACCTTCTTGATAGATCCTTCAACACCCTTGGCAATGGACTCCCTATATGTGATGGAAATCTCCATCACCTTTCAAATATCTACCCTTCTATTAGATTCTTTGATGCCCCTGGCAGAGGACTCCCATATTTAATGGAAATCCCCATCATCTTCAAAAAAAGTGATTGTTATTCACGATCACCATCATAGGTAACAAATAGCCCTACCCCCTCAAAACTTAAATAAATAGTTATCTAAAAGGTGTATGTGCCCATTATCAAGTTTTGGTAATCAGTGTGGTAAATTAGTAATTTAAGTGTTATCTTCTCCACTCCTCACATTATGTAATTGTGTGTAATTTTGTTTATAAGAAAATGTTAAATAGTGATAGAATTTTAATGCATGAGTAAGATCTTATAATAAAATACATATCCAAGAGCTTTTTCCTCCTTACAAGGGAGGTAGCCAAAGTCAAAGGCATAAATCCATTGGAGAAATTACATCTATCAACACTGAAACAGAGAAGAGAAAGAGGTGATTTGTTGACCATTTACAGAATTTTGAAAGGGATGGAAATTCTCGAGATGACTTATTAAAATGGGACAGAAGAGAAACAAGAGGACAAAAAAAAAAAAAAAAAAAAAGCTAAAGAAGGACAGTTACAGAGGAGACCTAAAAAAAGAATAGCTTCCCACATAGAGTGATTGATGTCTGGAACAAACTAAATGGAGAAATAGTGAGTGCCAAAACTATACACAATTTTAAGAATAAACTGGATGCGGGGATATACGAAAACAGGTCACTACGAGCATAGCTCTCATCCTGTAAAATACAACTAGGTAAATACACATTCCATCCCCACATACTCCATTTCCATTCACCATCCCTCTCTCCTTCTTTTCTTGGCTCCTCATGGATGACGGGTCATCCCTGCATCTCACCCACTGCCCTGAGTCAGAAGCAATGTAGCAAAACACAACACATCCACAGGAAGGCCACTTCATCATATCACCAACTCCCTTTCTCTGTCCCCTCATGTGGAAAAAGAGAAGACAGGGAGAAATCCCTTTGGGCTGCGTCAAAATATCATTCACACATACTCCCTCACCCCTCCCATCCCCTACCCATTCCCTTCTATGCATCACATCATCATCCATACACAACCATTCTCCACTCACCCCTATCTTCTGTCTTCTCCCTTCCTTTCTCAACAGATGTCCCCCCCTTTCCTAATGCCCCTTTTACCCCATCCATTCATCTCATCCTAGGTTCCCCCCTCATGTTCACTCCTTCCACCTCTGCCTTCTACACCTCTTTTACTAATATTTCTTCACTCATTCTTTCCATGTGTCCAAACCATCCCAATACTCTTTCATCAACACTACCTCCCATCAGAAAAAAGGGAACATAAACCAAACAAGAGAAGAAAAGAAAAAATCAAAAGTGGCATACACAAACATGGATGGTATGATTTCTGGAATAAATTAACTAAACGACTATTTGTTAATAGACACCAGACAAAATGGGAATTGTGGAGACAAAACTGAAAGGTCCTACATCATCAAGTATGGTGGGACAAGGTCTATACAACCATTATGGGAAAAATAGAATGGATAAACAAAGAAAATCCAAGAAATTATAGACCGGTATCCCTTACAAGAACAGTAGCAAAAATATGCTTTAAGGAAAAACTGGATGTGGAAAGATACAATAGTGGGTCACTACAAGTATAGCTCTTTTCCCACAAAATGCAACTAGGTAAATATATATATATATATATATATATATATATATATATATATATATATATATATATATATATATATATAATCACGTGAAAACCACTGGAGTAAAAAAGACTGGAGACAGGGAAGCTATATATTTCGATTGCAAACTGAAGAGGATTGCAGTTTGCAATCGAAATATATAGATTCCCCATCTCCAGTCTTTTTTACTCCAATAGTGGTTTTCACATGACTGACAAATGTGATCACATTTTTCACTTGTAATACATATTATATATATATATATATATATATATATATATATATATATATATATATATATATACATATATATATACACACACACACACACTCACACACATATATACATGTATATACATACATACATATACCAAGGCTTTTTCCCCCTTACAAGGGAGGTAGCCAAAAAGGGAAAGGCATAAAATCATTTCCACCCATTCCATCACTGAATACACTCCACACCCCTCCACCCTCCCTCTTATCTGAGCACCTCCTGTCCACTGCCCTGGGTGAGAAGCAGTGTCGCAAGACTCCGCAAATCCACAGCAAGGCCGCTTCATTAATTCGGCAACCCCCCCTCTCTGTCCCCTCATGAAGAAAACGAGAAGACGGGAAGTAATCCCTTCGGGCTGCGTCAATTTATTTCTCATACATGCTCACTCACCCCCTAATCCCCCACCAACTCCCCCTCATGCATCACAGTATCATCCATACAAAACCCTTCTCCATTCACCCCTATCTTCTGTCCTCTCCTGTACTTCCTAAACAGACATTCCTCTATTTCGTAATGCCCCTTTTATCCCGTGAAATACAACTAGGTAAACTAGGTAAAGACATATAGAACACTGCACTATACCTTTTGTCCATAACTTTAACAATATACATATATAATTACAAGAAACACAATCACTTGACACTATTTGAAGTAATAAATTTCATAGGAAGCAATAAACTTTACAGGAGGTATTCACTAAATGGTGTCCCAGCAGCAAATGTGTTCACTAGCTGAGGTCAGGGAGCGAACTGAACTGGTTTACCAC
The DNA here is from genome assembly GCF_046742065.1 of Oratosquilla oratoria. Lineage (NCBI taxonomy): Eukaryota > Metazoa > Arthropoda > Malacostraca > Stomatopoda > Squillidae > Oratosquilla > Oratosquilla oratoria. The sequence goes on from NC_134819.1 coordinate 11,401,014, forward strand.
CACTGCCTCATTACATGATAATCCTACCACCTCATCTTCTCCACAACTTACAGTTAAGACAAGAAGAAATCCTCATGGGCCATATCAATTTATCATCCACTTACAACCACTCTCCATTTACAACCATCTCTTGCCTTTTCCCTTCCCTGCTCAGTAGACATTTGCCTGTTATAGATATTTATGCAGGAGGTGCCGAGATGGGAGGGAGGGAGGAGGGTGTAGGGAAGTGGAATGTATGGGATATGGAATGGGTGGGAGTGGTTTCTATGCCTTTTTCTTTGAAAAAGCCTTTGGTATATATATGTATGATTATTCATTTATTTTGCATCCAGTTGGCCATGCCAACTGGATGTGGTGGGAGGGAAGGGTGGGGCTAAAGGCTCATGGATAAAATTGTGTGCCTATCATCTGAGGTGAAGTTGGAAATGTGATGTACAACTAAACTGTCATTAGTAGGCTTAAACCATCTGAGTTTGTCAACATCTTCCATATTCTGGCCAGTGCCAGATGATTTCATTCAGCTGAAAGAAAGATTTTTACAATTCAATGGATTAAAGCAGAGTCTAACCAACCCATTCAGAAATGATGCAACCTTGGCTTCGGTATACATTTCACTAACCAGCAAATTAATCACATCTGTGAACTTTGAAAAGTAATTTGGAGATTAAGTAAATGTTTTTCCAGTGTGTTGGAAATAAAGTAGTTGAAAAATTCATGAAGTGGCAAACATAAAAAATGGTTATGACAAAATCAGAAACAATATAAAAGAAAGAAAAAAAGTGCAATTATAAGGTAGACAAGGGTGCATTTTGATGTTTTGGACATATGGATGACACATGACCCACTGTTAAGGAACATGTAAACTTTCTGTTTCCGTTTCTTATGGTATTTATTTGTTATGCTTTTGTAGGATACTATTATTATTTTTATATCGGGAATTTATATTCTTTTTGCGAGATGCTTTTTGTAATATTTTTTATCAAGGGGGTTCCTTCTTCTATTGAAAGATGATGTTAGTATGTCATTTGTAAAAATTATATAAAAAACAGACAACAAGAAATACAGACAGACAAGCTGGTCATGGTTGCATCATTTTGAACCAGCACACTATCTCACAACATTATCATACCTCATCTTTGAGTGACCTTGCTTCATCTGCAAGTTTCTGTAGATCTTCATTACGAGTCTGAATCTCAACATTTTCCCTTTCCAAGACCTCCACTCGTGCTCTGTACTCATCACGTGCTAAACAAAAACAAAGCAGTTAATGTTCATTTCTCAACATTTGTTAATATAGGTTCTCATTTTACAATCAATAAATTAAACAATCTGTTGCCCCAAGTATTTTTTACAGAAGGCTCATGTCTCCCACGTAACTGGTAACAGCCACTGCTGTCAAGTCATCAATCAGGTAGGCCTACATGTGACAATGTCATTTTCCAAGAGGAGATAAGGCCCATAAGCTGACCCAGAAATCTAGTACAGACCCAGATATGTTCAGGATGCAAGCAACCTCACCCCACAACCTCCACCTGGAGGTGCATCCCCATGGAGCCAGGATCTGGTCTCATTCTTAACATTTGAATTATACAATTCTGGAATTGTACATCCTAATCTAAACAAAAGTTTATAATAACATAGCAGAACATCCTTTCAGACTATGTCATACCTTCATTCATTTACAATCTGAAAGGATACCATGTTTGAATTGTTCATATGCAATCAGTACCCATCCATCACATAGAATGAGAACCTAATATATCTATAGTGACTGCAGGTAACTGTTGTATCAACATGATTATACAACAAAAATACCTTAAAATATTCTAAATTTGAAGTTAAGCATTAATAAACAAACTTAATACCTAAATCATCACAATTATATCATGAAACAAGAACACAATTTCAGACTCACAGTTTTCAAGTTTGAACACTTCATCTTGTAAGCCATCAACTTGCTTTTTCATATCTTTGTAGCGTAAAGTCGAAGTGCCAATGTCAACACCACTCTCCAGGCCTTCTAAACGCTCCAAACACTTTTCATTCTGTAAGGCTAATTTCTCTTTCTCCTCCCTTATCACAGACAACTGAAAGATAATTAATGTTATTCTTAATCACAGAAGTTCATCAGATTTTTCATACTAAGATTCAGAAGAGTAATCTTAAAGCTACTTCCAGTTTTTAAAATGAATATGACATTGTTTATAATCTTATATTTTACATGTCTATAGCTCAGTCTTTAGAGCTTACAAAGTGTACAATTCAAATGAAGAAATCTACCATAATGTCTTAACTCCTAATCATCTTACTTAAGTACACCTTACTAAACTGTCTCCATTACTGTACTTACTTTTTACAACCCCAAATCACTGATATCTCATCAAACCAACCTGAAGTTCAAGTTCATGGCATCGTTGTACAGATTCATCTTTGGCGCGTGATGCCGCTTCCAGCTGCTCTAATAATGTCTTCATGTGTGGATGAAAAGAGGCAGGGCCTGGCATGTCCCCAGCACCTGATGGTGACCCTTCTCGTGTCATCAAATCCTGAATAGCGCCCATGATAACAGCTTGCACAGTCTCTTCCATGCCCATGATGGCCTCAATGTACTCTGCAAAACAAAAGCCTCATAACTTCAAAATGAAGAAGTTCTAAAATATCTAATTCACTTATTACTAATGCTGCCACTACTACTACTACAGAGCTCTTAGGAATATTCCATTTGGTCTAGACAAGAGAGAAAGAGTGTGTGTGTGCATGTGTGGAGTTACCGATGCTGGAGCAAAGAAGAGAGAGAGGTGACCTACTGACCATCTACAAAATCATGAAAGGCACAGAGATACTCGAAAAGACTTACTAAACTGGGACAAGAGAAACACAATAGGACATGGAAAGAAAATAAAAAAACATAGCTACAGAAGAGAACTGAGGAAAAACAGTTTCCCACATAGAGTAGTGGACACTTGGAACAAACTGGATAATGAAATAGTATGCACAAAAACCATTCATGAATTTAAAAGTAAACTAAGCACTGCGAGATACAAAGGCGGGATACCATGAGCATAGCTCCCCTTCCCGCAAAATACAACTAGATAAATACCTAGTTGCATTCTACGGGAAGGGGAGCTATGCTCGTGGTGTCCTGTCTTTGTATCTTGCAACATCTAGATTGTTCTTAAATTCATGTATGGTTGTTTGCACACACTATTGTTTCATCCCATTTGTTCCAGATATCCACCACTGTGTGGAAAGCTGTGGGTTTTTTTCTTCAAATCTTTTCTATAACTGTCCTTTTTGAGTTTCTTTTCATGTCCCCTTGTCTTTCTTCTATCCCAATTTAATAAGACTTCTCTATCAAGAACTTCCATGCCTTTCATAATTCTATAAATGGCCAACAGATCACCTTTTTCTCTCCTTTGTTCCAGGGTTGGTAATTCCAGTTTAGACAGGCTTTACTTATATGTCAGCTTTGAAAAAGCTGGGGTCATCTTTGTCGTTGCTCTTTGTATTTACCTAGTTGCATTGTAAGGGAAGGGGAGCTATGCTCATGGTGTCCTGTCTTTGTATCTCACAACATCTAGTTTGTTCTTAAATTCATGTATGGTGTTTGCACACACTATTGTTTCATCCAATTTGTTCCAGACATCCACCACTCTGTGTGGAAAGCTGTTTTTTCAGATCTCTTCTATAACTGTCCTTTTTGAGTTTCTTTTCATGTCCCCTTGTTTTTCTTCTATCCCAATTTAATAAGTCTTCTCTATCAAGGACTTCCATGCCTTTCATAATTCTATAAATGGCCAACAGATCACCTTTTTCTCCTTTTTTGTTCCAGGGTTGATAGTTCCAGTTTAGACAATCTTTGCTCATATATCAGTTTTGAAAGTGTTGAAACTGTTGGGGTCATCTTTGTTGTTGCTCTCTGGATTCTTTCTATTTTTCTTATATTCTTTTTTGTACTGGGTGTCCACAGTGTTGCTGCATACTCCAATCTTGGTCTTATCAGTGTGACTAGTATTCTCTTTACCATTACCTCATCCAAGTAATTAAAAGCCACCTTTACTGATCTTAATAAATTGTAGGCTTCTCCGACTATTTTGTTAATCTGCTTGTCTGGGGACATGTCTTTGGTAATTACTCCTAGGTCCTTTTCATAACAAACTTTCTTTACTTCTTTTGCATCAATTTCATATTGTCCTGGTTTTTTTTTTTTTTTTTTTTTTTTTTTTTGTGAAGTGTAAACACTTTATAATTCAATCCCCAAATCGGGAAGTTTCCGCGCCCCACCCTGTATAATGCAAACAACCTGAGAGAATTTGGGGCCAAAATAGCCTTAGACTGTACTCACGTTGTTTCCTTTCACAGTTGATGGCACAGCCAAGAATAAGCTGCAACATTCGGCCCAGCTCGTCATGGTCACCTGTTTCTCCTGAAAAATAAACACAAGCAGTCAAAGAGAATGGCAACTATATCAAACACAAAGATTATTAGAACACCAATTCATCTGGCCAATCTTGGCCATCTATTTAAAAAAAAACATCAGTTTATAAACAGAATCCTGAGGGATTCATTGAGTATACTGTAAATGGAACCTATGGCAACAATCTTACAAGGAAATTCCAAGTACACACAACTCGTTAAATAAAATACAATAAGGTAAAATAAATGCATATAAACACATTATGTGTGTGTGTGTGTGTGTGTGTGTGTGTGTGTGTGTATATATATATATATATATGTGTGTGTGTGTGTGTGTGTGTGTGTGTGTGTGTGTGTGTGTGTGTGTGTGTATGTTAAAGACAGATTGAACATTTTTAGAAGCTCTGCCATGGGATTCGAGCCCTGGCCCATGCGTCGATAATCACGAGGCCAAGACGCTAGCGACCATGCTACATGGGATGGTTCAAAAGGACTGTACTAGTCCCCGACCACGCTTCACGTAACATTGGAAGATCTAGTCTCATTTTCATCCAATCCCCGTATTAGGCGAGCCCTCCGACAAGTTGTGTATGTTAAAGACAGATTGAACATTTTTAGAAGCTCTGCCATGGGATTCGAGCCCTGGCCCGTGCGTCGATAATCACAAGGCCAAGACGCTAGCGACCATGCTACATGGGATGGTTCAAAAGGACTGT
>NC_134819.1:11416145-11451145 GCF_046742065.1 Oratosquilla oratoria
TTTGTGAAAAAGGGAATGTAAGGAGAAAAAATGAGTTGGACACACATATTATATATATATATATATATATATATATATATATATATATATATATATATATATATATATATATATAGTGCAAGCTAAGTCCTGCCACCCAAACTATTCTTTCCTCCCTTGGTATCAGCAGGTACCTCTTTACCATATTTTGGCGTTTGACGGCGGCTACTGATTCATTTTCGTCCCCGTGGGCACCCTTCCCCTCGGTGGCACAGGGAACTTCATTCTGCTTCGTGGCTGGCACCCTTGCAACCTCGGTAGCGAAGGGTCGTACTATCCTCTGTTCCCTTCGTAGCGAGTGAGCGGCACGCACTCGAACCATCATCATCTCCCCTATGGCACCCCGTGGAGGCCGTGGGATCAGATCACGGTCCACCTCTAGCGACCCCTTCCTCTCCATGCTGGGTGGGTGGGTGGCACTCCTACCTTTTCGGGTGGTTACCGCCTGACGATTCTATTTATCTCTGTGGCACACCCTTCTCGGTGACCCGCTCCCATGCTGAGAGATAGAGACAAAGAGATAGAGAGGTAGAGAGGAAGGGAGAGAGGAAAAGGGAGACAAACGTGTATATATATGTATATATATATGTATATATATATATATATATATATATATATACACATACATATATGAGGGGTTGGACTAAGGTGAGTGAAGGGTTTTTGTAGAGAACCAACATGAGGGACGAAAAGAACCAGTATAAATGGGTGAGGGCAAAGAGTGTCTGAGACACTAAGGAAACGCACTAAGGAAAGCTGAAGACGATGGAGAGGCACGCACGCACGCACAAAAACAAAATGTGTGTGCTGATATGAGGTGACGGAAGAGGTGGAGGACAAGAGGGGGGAGGGCAACGGGGGTCACGGACGTAGTTCGGGGGAAGAAAAGAGGAGGCGGTGGGGGAGTCGGGGACGGGAGAAGGGGGTGAGGAAGAAGGAAGGTGGGCACAGGACACCCAGGAGGAAGAGAGGAAAGGAGGGAGTGAAGAAAGGAAGGAAGGTGAGGGGGGGCCACAAAAACAAAGTACCATAGCCGAGTTCTGCAAAAAAAAATCCTCTTGCGAGTATTAACGATAAGTGGCAGCTCTGAGAAGGGGATAGTCATGCGGATGGGGGTGAATGGAAGGGGAAAGAAGGGAAAGGGAGGGGAGGGGAGGGGAGGGGAAAGGACGGATAGGGGAGAGGAAAAGGACAAGGTACAGAAGAGATGGAAGAAGGGAAAGAGGATTAGGAAAAGGAGGAAAAGGAGAAGAAAAACAAACTGCCAACCTCTTCCCTTTTACTCTTATCCGTACCACACCCACACACATTTATCTAAATTTTCTTGAACATCTAATTGATCTAAGTTATCGTTTGCCATTCCGCACATTTTTATATCATCAACAAAGTTGGAGACAATAGATTTCAGTCTGTGGTTTATATAACTTATATATACTATGAATAGATGTGGCCCAAGAACGTAACCCTGAGGAACTCCACTCGTAACATTTTTCCATCTACAAGCTTTGCCATTTAGAACAAGTCTCTGTTTACGATCGTTTAGCCAATTACTAGTCCAGTTTAATAGGCTACCACTTACTCTGTGTTTAGTTGTTTTAGCACGTAGTCTTTTGTCTTAATTTGAGATAATTGTGTTGTAGAATGCGAGTAGGTTAGTCATGCAAGAACATTTCCGTCTGAATCCATGCTGGCTATCATTTATCGTTATCAAGTTACTTTCTAAATGGTGTTCGATGGCATCTCCGATGATAGTTTTCCTATGATTGAGATTAAAACCATAGGCCTGTAGTTCATTGGCTTCTTTTTGTCACCCTTTTTGAATATGGGAGTAACAGCTAAATCTGTTTAATAGGGACATCTCCAGATATATGTATATATTTTTTATAATTTCCAATAGTACAACTATCTCGTTTTTCATTTCCCTCAATATTCTTGGATCCCAACCGTCAGGCCCTGGTGTTTTATCAACTTAGTTTTTCTTTAAAACTTTTAAACTTTCTTTTGTTATATTAACAGTAGTAAGTTTCCCCTAGACTTATCCCAGGCTTCAGTTAGGACTTCGCTTTGAGGAGTTTCGTTTACGAATACTGAGCTTAGGTAGTTGTTTAAAACCTCACATATTCCTTCATTCGAATATTCAAGTTGACCGACAGCAGATAATAGTGGGCCAATGTGATTCCTAATAATCTCTAATGTAACTATAGACTTCTTTGGGATTCTCTTTGGATTTATCAGCGATTTTCATTCGTATTGTCGCTTTTTTTTATTGTCTTTTCTAAATCTCTGTATTAGCACCAGAACACATCTCTTTTTTTTTTTAGCAATACTTTTTTCAGTTTCTTTGTCAAGCCATTTTGGGCGAGCCTGATTTGGGGGGCGTCTGTTCTTAAACGGGATGCAAGTATGAATCATCTTAGTAAGCGTATTTTGAAATATCTCTCACATCTGATTTACAGGTCTTATGCTTAATTTTGCCTCCCAGTATGTCAGCTGAAGCTCCTGACGTCGTCCTACGAACTGAGCTTTACTGAGATCAGGTATTTTTGATACACAACTATTCTTTTTTTTCAGCTTGAATCTAAGTTGTGATCACAACTGCAACTGTTTCACCAACTTCTACACCGGTAATCATGCTTTCGGAGTTAGTGGTCAACAGATCAAGTTTCTATGTTTTGTGGGCTCTATTACGTACCTGTCACCGAGAAAATCTATCAAGCGATTACTTATATTACCATGTCCGAGGGTCGTCCAATCAATGCTAGTAACACTGAAAACACCAATCATAATTGCAGAAACTAGACAATTCTTGAAACAACAGTTTGTCTTCTCTTATCGATAATATTTTTGGCATATATATTACACATACATTCATCTTTTGTCCATTTGCTTGGGTTAATTGTACCCATAAACTATCATAAGCATCCTGTTTCCCTTTCTCTAATACACAGGCATGGATAGTGCTTTTAATGTACAATAGGCCCCCACCTTTCTTGTGGTTTCTATCCTGCAATATCAAATTCTGCTTCGAACTCGTTACCATTTAACATCCTAAACTTAGCTGAACCCACCCTAACCTTACTTGACCTAACCTAATCTAACAAAACTTTTGTCTGTACCATGCCACGCTGAATTCAAGAGTTGGTGGAAGGAGAAAGGAGAAGTGCACAAACCTCAAAACATTGCGAGTGAATGATGTCACCCGAGGTTCCTTGGGAAGGGACTCGAGGTATCCGAAGTGTGTGTGTGTAGAGAAGGGACCCCATGGGAAACAATTCTATATGTGCGTCTGATGTACAAGGGGGACACCCAGTTGGGAAATAAACATTACATCCGGTAGAGATAGAGATGGAGAGAGAGAGAGAGAGAGAGAGAGAGAGAAAGGAGGAAGGAGGGAGGGAGGAAGGGAGGGAGGGAGAGAGATATCCACACCCACGGCATGGAAGAGAGCAGTGTCAGTCTTACTGTGTTATCAACCGCAACGTCGGACAAAGGAACATCACTTAAAACTACAAAACGGCAACGACGAGGGAGGAGTGGTGCGAAGCGCCGTCTGTGTGATACAACGAGAGAAAGAGTGAGTGAGTGAGTGAGTGTGTGTGTATTCACTTGGTCTTTGGATCACGTGTTGGACTCGTGATCGACAGCTATTTCCCTCCTGGAAGAGAGCTCAGAGCTCGTAGGTCCGATCTATGGGTAATGCTATGACCTTGCACACACACACACACACACACACCCAACTCCCCGCCCACGAGAGTCAGAGTAACGACCCGAGGCACAGCGATACCGAAATAATTTCGGCCCTGGGCAGGAATCGAACTGGGTACTGGGAGCACTTCTACTTCCCAGTTCAGCGCTCTACCAACTGTGCCACCGAGTGTGTGTGTGTGTGTGTGTGTGTGTGTGTGCAGCCTCGCTCCAAGCCGGTACCGGCACTGGCCCTCAGTGACCGTCGGTATTTGCTCTTGTGGCGCAGCAGACACCCTGATCTTTTCTTAAAGAACTTGAAGAAGAAGAAGAAGAAGAAGAAGAAGAAGAAGAAGAAGCAGAAGAAGAAGAAGAAGAAGAAGAAGAAGAAGAAGAAGAAGAAGAAGAAGAAGAAGAAGAAGAAGAAGAAGAAGAAGAAGAAGAAGAAGAAGAAGAAGAAGAAGAAAAAAGAAGAAGAATAAGAAGAAAAAAAATAAGAAGAAGAAGAATAAGAAGAAGAATAAGAAAAAGAATAAAAAGAAGAAGAAGAAGAAGAAGAAGAAGAAGAAGAAGAAGAAGAAGAAGAAGAAGAAGAAGAAGAAGAAGAAGAAGAAGAAGAAGAAGAAGAAGAAGAAGAAGAAGAAGAAGAAGAAGAAGAAGAAGAAGAAGAAGAAGAAGAAGGAGGAGGAGGAGGAGGGGAGGGCCACTTGATGTGACGCAGCGGAAGGGTTCAACGTCACCTTCACCACCACCGTTTCCAACTGCCGGGACAAACTAACCCTTTTTTGTCATCAGAGTCAGCAGGCGATTTCCATCAACAGAGAAGTGAAACTATTACTGTTATGATATAATCGTGATCTTGCGTGCCGGGGGTCGCTTTTCCTTTTACTCCTGCTGCTCCCTGGCTACTTTATTCATCTTGGTGGCACACCCTCGGCAACAACGCGGTGGTTGCAGCCCACCCCTTCACCCACTTCCTTATCGAGTAAGGGCACTCTTCATTCCATCCTGGCTGCCGCCGCCAGCCAATTTCATTCATCTCGGAGGCAGCCTCTTCGCTGACCAAAGGGTGCCACGGACGGGCTCTGAGGGATAATCAGACGAAGAGCCCTTGCTACAAACAAACCGATTCGAACAGATAAAAACGGAAGCTGCGTTTTCTCTCTCTTTTTTTTTTCTTTTTGAGTGCAGGGCTGGCACCCACCCGGACCTCAACCTTGTAGCGGTCCGGAGCAGTTCCCACGTGAACTCTCAACAAAAGGCGGTGTCCTCCAGGTGGTGATGCCACTCTGTTGTTGGTAAGTGGGAGGGGCGCCGACGGACAGGACGAGACAGGGCAGGGGACATGATGACGGACCACTGGCGCCAAGTGCCACCCAAGGTGGTGGAGGCGAATCACGCGACGGCGGCGGACGCTGCACTAAGTAGCACCTTTCATTTTGGCTGTCGTCAGGCAATTTCATTTGTGCCTGTGGCGCCCCCCTCCCCTGGGGTTGCTGACCATCGAGTAATTGCTCACGTACCAGATGGCTATTCTATTAATATTTGCGGCCCTCAACGGGGTCTCTAGCCAACTTCACGTTTATTCTGGCTGCCTCTGGACGATTCTACTCGACTGCAGGAAACCCCGACAGGTGTCAAGGGATTACAACGAATTTTTAGGCTTCTACATTTAACTCTTGCGTTTATTATGGCTGTGGCCAAGCCATTTTATTAGGATTGGGAGGGGAGGAGGGAGGGGGGAGGGGTAGGGCGGGGGCGAGGATCCACCACAGACGTCACTAGGTTACCAACCACCAGCTTATCTCAACGTGAGATAAGTGGCACTGTACCACTTGAAGCGTGCCAGTCGTCACGTTGCATGAGGGACAAGCCAACGCTTAGCAGATTACAAGTGGGGAGACGGGAGGCAATAAGCCGACAAAGAAAACGGTAAACCTTTTGTGATGCAGCATCAAACAACCAAGTGATTTGCTTATTTTGCAACTTTACCGAATCTGGTACGGAGATATGCACCCACAGAGGCGTTATGGGCAACGAAAGCTCTCTCTCTCTCTGGGGTATTGTAGGATCACCGTCTGGCACCCAGGCAATACTGCCAGGTAACCTCATATGCCAGAATATATAACTCGAAATTCATTAGACCACCGATACATTGTGCAATGCCCAGGAACTTTTTTTCTAAACCCATTTTGAATGTCAACATCAACGCCAGCCTGTTCTTTCTTTATTTTCAAGTGTGCAATTTATTCTCAGCTGAGCACTCACCCCATCAGGGTGAGCCACGCGTAGAAACCCACCGGAATGTCTACTACAGACTTTTCGACTGCCCAGAACTTCCCATGCATGACGTGGCCATCAGATACCCAGAGTTGCACGGTCATGCGCAGTCATGCACAGACATGTACTGTACGATTGGCTCCAACCTCTTCGCTACCGAGGTAGGGGGACGTCTTTGGCGCGGAAAGCCCAATATCACCTGGCGCCGGCCGTTCAAAACAGCCCGTGATGACCCGCCAGCCCTTTCACCCGTGGGTAGTCTGCAACAAACGCGTTGTTTTTACAAAAGGATTACAAACGAAGAGCATCCCGACAAGAGACCTTTTGGTCCATATTTGGGGACGGATGCGGAAAAGTAGATAAATGAATAAATAGATAATGGCAAGTAATAAACAAAAATAATATTTAATAATAAACAAAATAAAATAAAGATAAATTATGATAAATGAAATTAAAGAAAATAAAAGATTGGTATCACATCATATTGCTTAGGTGCTTATCTAAATTAATTTTTCAACTTAGAACTGGACTAAATTGCACTGCCTCTGCAGGAAGTTTATTCCATTCATGACAAAGTTGTTTCTACCCACTTCCAAATTAAATCTACTTCCTGCCAGTTTGTGACTATTATTTCTAGTCCGATTCGCATTCAGGATGAAAATTTCGTCATTTTTTATGTTGTCAATTCCCTTTAGAATCTTAAAGACCCGTATTAAATCACTCCTAAGTTTACGCTTGTTAGGGAAAATAGATTCATATGTTTTAGTCGATTTTCGTATGATTTATTTCCAATATTTGGAATTGGTTTTGTAAGCTCGCCGTAGTACTTTTTCGTTTATTTACAAAACGAACCTGTTCGTCTACAGCTGTCATTCCCAACGGGGGCGATTTTTGAGCTCGGGGGCGCGAAAAACGTCACAGGTATTGCTTCTAACTGACAAATTTTAAGCCTAATATAAAAGATCTAGCAGCGAAGCACCAGCTGGGCCCAAGGATCTCATTAAAACACAACGTGAGTAAAACATTTTAAATTAGTTGTTTATCATTGTTGCAATAATTTTTATTATTATTTTCCAATTAAGGGGGGGTGATCCTTTTTTTCAATTGAAAAAGGGGGCGATTTGGCTAAAAAGGTTGAGAAACCCTGGTCTACAGCGATAAGTCTACACCTGAGGTATGCATGCCGTCATTTTCACGGTTTTTGTTCTTTCTGGGATTTGAGGAGGAGCTGGGTTGAGAGTTCAGCTGTTTCCCTCTGCTAATACACGCCTTTCCACGAACTTGGAAATAGTGGATAGTACTAAGAGTGGTCTGGATGATGCAAGAATTTCTGGTGCCTGTTTCGTTTCAATAGGTGTATTATATGGGCTCTTTTCCCAGAATATGGAAATGTTGTACAGCCAAGAGTGGTTGGAATTATTAGTCAAGGAGTTTATTGCATTTAGTCCAAAAACATTTTTAGATGGATGTCCGACACTGCCTTGGAGATTTCTAATTTTGTTGGTGAATGGAAGGTTGGCTTTTGTGTTCCAGATGATGTTTCAGGATATATTTAGCCGTTTTTCCATTTTCTGGAGTTGTGCGTTTGAAACCTGTTGTCGTCTTGGAGAAGATTTTGTTTAGGATATTGTCTTGGTAATGGCATCTTTCCTTGGGTTGTTGTTGTTGTCGTTCCCTAGACTGTCTGTCCGAGCAGTCCCGTCTCCCCAAGGAATGCCACAGCCGAAACTGGGTTTTCCCACAAATCCTTTATAGAGTGTATGTTGTGTTGTTTGAGTGCATGATTGTGTATAATGCAGTCTTCCATTATGTGTTGTATGGTATGGGGTGAAGTGTTACATCCTGGGCAGCTATTCACAATGCGGTCATCCAGCCTCTTCTGGTAGCTTAGAAGTGCTGGGCGGTGGCCGCACCGCAGTCTGGCCAGGTGGACTCTGTCCTTTCGTGGGAGAGAGGATTCAGATGGGTGGATGTCAGGGGGTCTGGCATGCAGCAGTGTGTTGTCTTTCAGTGTGTTAATGGAGCGGTGAGTGATATGATTATGAATACGTTTCCGGAGGCTGGTATTTGGTGGTTGTGGAGGAAGAGAAGAGAGTATCTGTGTGTGATACGGGTCTTTGGGTGTTGTTTCAATGTTTCTTGGTGTGTGTGGGTGTTCTGCTATGTAGTGTAGCTGGTGTGATGTGTTTGTGGTGGCTGCAGCAAGTGTTTGTGTGCCTCTCATGTCGAGGTGGTCCTTGACTTTGAGGACTTTTGTTTCATGGTGTAAATGGTCTGTAGATGTTGTATTTGTGCAGCCAGTAATTGTTTTTAGGGCTTTGTTTTGTATGATTTGAAGGGTGTTGTGGTGTGTCTCACTGAGATTAGGAGCCCATGCAGGACTCGCATAATTCATCACTGAGCGTATGCATTGTTTGTATATTGTTGTATTAGTTTCTTTGTTTTGTCCAAATGTTGTTACAGTGATTGACTTTAGTTTCCATTCATTCGTTTATTTATTTTCTTAAAGATTCCCACAAATGACAAGACAGGTCGGAAGCTCCCAACTAATATGGTATAAATACCCGAAGATTCATTTTGTGTGTGTGTGTGTGTGTGTGTGTGTGTGTGTGTGTGTGTGTGTGTGTGTGTGTGTGTGTGTGTGTGTGTGTGTGTGTGTGTGTGCGAGTGTGTTTGTGTGTGCGCGCGCGCGTCTGTATCTCTGTATGTGTGTGTGTGTGTGTGTGTGTGTGTGTGTGTGTGTGTGTGTGTGTGTGTGTGTGTGTGTGTATCTGTGTTTCACCATGGTCTTGGAGCACGTATTGGACTTGTGATCGACAGCTATCTCCCTCCCGGAAGAGAGCTCAGAGCTCATACATGACCGATCTATGGGTAATGCTGTGACCTTACACGCACACACACCCCTAACTCCCCGCCCACGAGAGTTGGAGTAACAACTCGCAGAGCAGCGATACTGAAATTATTTCAGCACTGGGCTGTGTGTGTGTGTGTGTGTGTGTGTGTGTGTGTGTGTGTGTGTGTGTGTGTGTGTGTGTGTGTGTGTGTGTGTGTGTGTGTGTGTGTGTGTGTGTGTGTGCGCGCGCGCGCAAAGTTAAGTAAAGTAAAACAAGTTTTTTGCCATTATCTACAGATACAAACATATAAAGACGTAATAATAACAACACAGTGCATGACACGGTCGGTCGTGTCGTAACTCCCGAGAGGGACGGATTTAGATAATTAAATAGCAAATTGTGGGAAGATGAACATGAAAATTAAAACATTGCTAAGTAACTAATACAGATTCTGAGTCAAGGCATACGTGTAAATTTAACAAATCAGAAAATGTTAGAATGCAACAGGTACACTACAATCACAACAGTTGCAATGAAGACAATTCTATGAAATTTCCGACATAATTACAGTGCATCTAAATTTGTACATGTAACACATTACTTTTTTATTATCATTACAACAGGTAAATTTAAATAAAAACAGTTACACTACCATTACAACAGTTGCAATGAAGACTATCTTATCAAATTCCTGGCATAATTTTAGTTCATCTAAATTTGTACATGCAACAAATAGCTTCTTACCTCCTTTTTAAATTTGATTAAATTACTTCCTCTAAGCAGGACTTTTATATCCCGAGGCAGACTATTGAAAAATTCTGGACCAGAATTTATAATACTATTTTTAAATAGTTTAGTCCTGAATACAGGTAAAGATAAATTTACATTATTACTCCTATTATTACAAGAATGCTCCTAAATTTGAACATTGAACTGGGATCAATTGTTTGAAAGATCAATAGTAAAATGAAGTAATTGTGTACTGAAAATAGTTTTAAAATATTTCTAGATTTGTATATTTCATCTGTTAAATCAAATATTTTCGTAGAAAATACATCGAAAGAACTTATTTTGTGAAATGGTTAATTAATCTCGAAATGTTGGCCAAATACTTGTCCATAACGAAAGATATTACGCAAGTTGAATTATAACTAACTCTATATGAAATACCAGTTATTTTCGATACCTTTAGGCAAACTTCATTAATATGTACTTTCCAATTTAAAGTTTCATCAACTTTAACACCAACAAATTTGGTAGAGTGGACTTGGGTTATGTTCACCTTTTAACAATAGATTAGGAAAAACATGTTTTATAGACCATTAAAAAAAAATGTAATTTGTAATATGGAATATGCACCATCTGGGATATTGGCTGCGTTTTATTGTGGGGTTAAAAGCTGCTCGGTAGCATCCAGCTGATATTTTAGAGTCTTTATGGGGTACCCTTACGGACCAGACCCACACATAATTTTGTCTGTGGTAGAGATAATCTCTATTCACACATACTATTTTATTATACTGCGACTGTCCCTCCGTTATGGTGTCCCCCTACTCTTGTTATTGCCCTGTACCACTTCTCTGAATATTTATTTCCTTTTCGCAGATCCCTGTGGTAGGGGAAAAAGAATACTGCCACCGAGTGTCCTCATTTGAGTTGTAAAAGGAGACTAAAATGGGACGGGGATAGGACTAGTCATCCTACTCTCAATACAACTTCTATATAGTCATGAGTAACAGTAAATTCCTGTACCAATGTTGCCTCTAACTCAGGATCAGCGTACACATTTCTCGTATTGACAAACATATACCCAGGTAGATTACACAGTGAAGAAAGACTAGGATTTAATTGGATTTCAATGAAACCAATAATGTTAAGTTTAATGGTGCTATTATGTAGGACATTATCTATAAAACATTGAAGATTTGTAGGGATAGACATATTATTTAAATTAAGAATATTCAAAGCATTAGCACATGGTAAGGAAATATACTCAGTGTTAGAGATATCTACAATGCTAAAAAACTTATATCCATCTAAATCATTATTGTATTTATCATTCCCAGCAAGTAATGTATCAAATACTAAATTTGAACTCATGAGAATTTACGTTATTGGAGAGCACAATAGTATTCCTCAACACTTCATCACTTAATGTATCAAAAGGCATTTCTCTGCAAAGACATTAGAAATAACTATACACGGGAATTATGCACAATCAACTAGCACCTGATAACTACACGGGGACATTTACTTCCTGCGATTTCGTAAGTTCTTCTGGTTGGTGCTGTAAGGTTTCCTCGCTTTGTCGCCTCGACGCATCGCCCCAGGCTCCACCACCAGTGCCAACACCTGAGGCCACACCAGTACCGCCAATACCCGATTTTGTTTGTGTTTGTGTGTGTGTGCATGAGCGAATGCAACTTTGCCACGTAGCTTTGAACTGTGTATGACTGCATAACATCATACAATACTGAAAGTACCAATGCATACACGTGCACACACACACACACACACACACACACACACGCGCGCGCGCGCGCGCGACAGAGAGGAATCGGGATGGTGTCCCCAGTTGAGAAGGGACCGAAGGGAGCCGATAATACGATGGGATTGGGCTGAATGGAAATAGAGCAGCGACAAGGGCGACCAATAGATAAGATGGGGGCCACTTGGGCGAATACGGGGTAGAGAAAAAGGATGTGTGCAGATCATGTGACAAAGGCCACGTTTCTATAATATATCGAATACAGAACATGTCTTACCTCACTGATGATTCTCCCTATCTCTCTCTCCCTCACACACACACACACACACACACACACACACACACACACACACACACACACACACACACACACACACAACGTAAACATTGAAATTGAAATGTGAAGAAAAAAAAATCCTCGCGTCATTATCTTTTTGTAATTTTCGCAACCTCTGCCTGAACATTTGCCACGCGAGCAACTGCAAGAGGGGTTGACACCCGGAGCGACAATACACATCCACTTGTTAATCGTCTTGGACCTGGGCTCTTAAGGGTTCTATTCTGACTAAAGCTGGCGGTTCTACTCAGCCGAGTTGTAGTGGAGGATGATGAGGTGTGGGTGCTGCTCCAACATCGTGGGCAGTAAGGTCAACATTCCTACCAACCTGTTTCTTTGGTCTCCATCTCCTCCTCCTCCTCCTCCTCCTCATCTTATGTCTTTTACCACTCACCCTCTGTGTCGACAATACTGCCTCTCTTGCTCCCGTCAAGTTACCCAATGCCCGCTGCCCACCCTCCCTCCTTCACATACTGTACTCCCCCTTTCCTCCTGATCCTCAATTCCCCCTCCCCCGACTCCCTCGACCAACTGGTTCCACGACTTACCTATGCAGTAACCCCCCCAAAACTACTGGCGCAAACTGACCTACATCTTCCGGTCGGTTTACACCTGTTGCCCCCCCCCCCACCGCCACCAAGCACCCGCCCACCTACCCACTCCCGGCCGCCCACGTAGTTTTCTGTCTCTACCGGAGTTCATGAAGGATGTGGGAGGTGGGGTGAGTAACCTCCCGCTGACCGTGTGTTACCATCACAATACCGTGGCACGTGCAGTCTCTCTACCAACGTCATCGCGCCTCGGTTAGTGCTACCCTGAGCTTCGTGCAGCGCCAACACGTTACCTAATGTAGTATTGTAGGCGGGATTTTCTAATACGCCGCGCGATTCACAACCGTTCTAATTTTATGAAGCGGAGCAGTGCCCATCGAGACCCAGAGGGCTCGTCGAGCGCCAAGTTCTACACACGGTGTTAACATATAATAAATTTTTACAATTACCCCTGCACAGTTTTCCTTTGTTTTGGGTGGTAAATGTTGCACTTATTACCCGTAAAAACAGCGCAATTTTTTTTACATAGTTTTAGAAGATTTGGCATGGTTATTTATATACATTCTGATATGAAAAATAACTATGATTAAGCGTTATTTGATGTATAAAGGAAACATGTAATTGGTTAGAGAGAACCATTGTTACGGCTGGGTAGGTTGATACATATGAATCGAATGACCAGTCAGTTCAGTCGTAGTGATTGAGGTTGCTAGCTGAGTCCTGGAAGAGAAGGCTGTCGTTCTGCTATGGTAGCCAAAGGTAGCTGCTTGAATTTTGGGAAGTCTACGAGACACATTTTGACCTCGAAGATTATCAGAGTTGGGCTATTCATGGAAGAGAGTCCAATTGAAGGAGCCGGCTAAGACCTCAGAGAGCTAAAGATCTGAGTGGTGAGATTGAAGACATGTTCCAATGTTGATATATGATAATTTTATACATGTATATATATATATATATATATATATATATATATATATATATATATGTGTGTGTGTGTGTGTGTGTGTGTGTGTGTGTGTGTGTGTGTGTGTGTGTGTGTGTGTGTGTGTGAGAGAGAGAGAGAGAGAGAGAGAGATATTCACCTTGGTCTTTGGATCACGTGTTGGACTCGTGATCGACAGCCGTTTCCCTCCCGGAAGAGAGCTCAGAGCTCGTATGACCAATCTATGGGTAATGCTGTGACCTTTACACGAACACACACACCCAACTTCCTGCCTATGACAGTTGGAGTAACGACTCGAAGGGCAGCGGTACTGAAATTATTTCAGTCCCCATATTACATGAGCTCTATAGATTAGCATAAAAATACTAGAACGACTTGCTAGGAAATGGCCTTTTACCGTTCGAGAGATGTATGAAAACAGAAATAAACTAACAGCACTATTGAGAATGGCAATATATGTGTGTGTATATATATACATATATATATATATATATATATATATATATAGATATGTGTGTGTGTGTGTGTGTGTGTGTGTGTGTGTGTGTGTGTGTGTGTGTGTGTGTATGTATATTATAAACAACAATTAAGTCATAATCAGGGTAATCCCAAAAATTAGTGGAAAGTATTTTTATTAGGAAAAACAAGTTCTGTTGATACGAGTAATATTGAATTAAATTCTCCTTACATGGGCATTCCGAATACATTACATAAATATACATTTTTGGAAAACAACATAGATGTTGACACTACAAATCTTAGTTACAGGAATTATCTCACAAATGCTCCAGAATTCTCAATATACAGGCTGCCTACAGATAGATTTGAAGCTAAATGTATTTTAAATTCTTTTCAGACTAATGCACCAGGATATGATCATATAACTCCATCATTACTAAAAGCTTTATCTGATTACACAAGTATTCATTTGACTCAATTAATATTTTTCTAACAACAGAGTATTTTCCAGATCAGTATAAACAAGCTGAGGTAGTGCCACTATTCAAATCTGGTGATAAAAAGTCAATAAACAATTATCAACCAATCTCTAATCAGGTGATAAAAAGGCAATAAATAATTATCGACCAATTTCTATCCTCCCAGCATTTAGCAAAATATATGAAAAGATATATGTTCTCGTTTAATGTCATATCTTCAAGATGATAACCTCTTAATTAAACAAGAGCTTGATTTTAGGAGTCAGTATTCAACTGAAACGGCTATCTTACAATTCGTGAATCATGTGTATAATGCTTGGAGGAGAAACATCTTGTTGGCATTTTTATTGACCTATCCAAGGCATCTAATACCATATCTCACAATATTTTGCTTTATAAATGAAATCATACAGAAGTCACAGGGGTCACACAGATTATTTCAGAGCTACTTGAGTAACAGAAAACAATCTATTGTAATTAAGAATATTCGTCAGTTAAACAAATAAGCAAAGGTGTACCACAAGGATTTATTTTAGGACCCACACATTTTTTAATATCTATATAAACGATATAATTAATTCTAGTTCCAAAATTGACTTTATTATTTATGCTGATAATGCTACTTTATTACTGAAAGATGTAAATATAGGTGCATTGCATGAAACTGCTACTACTGAGTTAAGTAATATCGATCTTTGGATTAAATCAAATAACTCGAAACTTGTTAACAAAATATACATATATACCAATGGATTTTTCCCCTTTACAAGGGAGGTAGCCAAAGTCAAAAGCATAAATCCATTCCCATCCATTTCATCCTCACATACTCCACTCCCATCCATTTCATCCCCACATGCTCCACTCCCATTCATCACCTTCTTTTCTTGGCTCCTCCTGGATGACGGGCATCCCTGTATCTCACCCACTGCCCTGGTTCAGAAGCAATGTAGCAAGACATAGCACATCCACAGTAAGGCTGCTTCATTTAATCGGCAACCCCCCCTCTCCGTCCCCTCATGCATCAGCCATACACAACCATTATCAACTCACCCCTATCTTCTGTCTTCTCCCTTCCTTCCTCCACAGACTTTCCCCTCTTTCCCAATGCACCTTTTATCCCATCCATCCATCCACCTCATCCTTGGTCGCCCCCTCATATTCACTCCCTCCACCTCTGCCTTCCACACCTCTTACTAATCTTTCTTCACTCATTCTTTCCATGTGTCCAAACCATCCAAATACTCTTTCATCGACCTTATCTCCTCGTTTTTCACACTATCCAACCTAGTAACCCCTACCATACCGCTCAGGCATTTCATCTCGAACACATTTAAACTCTTTCTCTCTTCCTTTCTTATGTTCCATGTTACTGCCCATAGAGTGCTGTCAGCACAATCATCCCTTCATACAATCTCCTCTTAGTATCCATTCCCAACTGTCTATTTCTCATATTTGCTTCTCTCAATCTACATTCTACCTCCACCTCCACTCCTCCCTTTCCTGCCACATTCGCACCCACGTCCAATTTGTTGTCGCAAGCTGTGTCGTCATCAAACAACTGGCTTATCTCCCACTTTTCTCCATTTTCTATAACCATCTCCAATCCCCGCCTGATTACCATTGAGTTTACCTCTCGCACCACCCCATCTATGTATAAATTGAACAGCCAAAGCAACATAACACATCCCTGGTAAGTCCTATCTTTACCTTAAACCACTCACTCTCTCCGTTTCTAATTCTAACACAGGCTCTACCACTCTCGTAAAAAAAAATTGACTGCTCTTAACAGCTTTCCTCCTATCCCATATGTGCACACAGGAATAGGTGATTTAATTCTTGTCGCTTGATTGATTTTGGAAACCACGACAGAGACTACCAATGGTTGGTTTGGTCCACCATTCGGCCCATCCACCGGGTTTCTTCCTCGGAAAACATCTTTTCAGAATATGAACTAAGTGTAGCAAGCAAATAAATAGATAAAATTACATGGATCAAATTGAATGAGCATATTCAAACAAAAATATTGACATAAAGAATACATACAAACAATAAATAAGATTAAATAAAGAATCATATTTAATAGAGCCAGTCTGATTACGAGTATGATGTGGCTGGGTGTAAGATCCATTCTCCACCACGAGAAGCCATGTTTAAGACACTGAGAACGTTAACGAGATCGAAACTCTGGAACCCCATCCACGGTACGATCTGGCCTTGAGGCCGTCGGACGGATAAAGTTGGATCCGACCACACTGGATCGTGTATGTACTGATTTTGATTTGTCTGACCGACATACACGACCCATCTGGTCGCATACGACCAGAGTGGATCGCGTATGTACTGATTTTGGTGTTTGTCCGACCGATAGACACGATTCAATCTGGTCGGATCCGACCGAATCTGTCCGGCGGCCTCAAGACCAGGTCATACCGTGGAAGGGGGCACTAACCGCGGCGGCTGACCGCGAGGAGGTTCCTCGAGTTTCAGTAACAAGCAATTGCTGTCGACAGTGCTGCCGGTAAGCACCAAGTAGATTTAATTTCTTGAATCTATATATACATATATCACAACAAAGTAATGTCGTAGCACACTGGTAAAATTATACTAATGGCCCACTTTCGGAGAAGAATAGGCGAAAGTAAAGAGAACCGTATATCTCGATCACTGATCCTCTTCGCCTATTCTTTTCCGAAAGTGTGTAATTAATATAATAAAGATATTTTGCTTGATAATTATATTAATTTAATTATAATTTGTGAGTGCAAGTACGAAATACTTAATCATCGTTTAACACAAAGTGGGGGGGGGGGAATCCAGAGCTCCGGCACCCCCAAGCACCTTCCTTACCTTCAGGCAGCAACACGTGAGGACTTTAAAGACACCCACCTGCAGAAGAAAAAGAAATAAAGGACCGTTAGTTAACTGCTAAGGATGTGCATAGAAATAACATTACTTTGTGAAGATCGAGCCTTTACTTGGACGACGTTTCGCTTTACTTGATAAAGGTCCAACAAAAGCGAAACGTCGCGTTCATAAAGGCTCCGTTGTCCTCACGTGCATACACGTATACCCTTACCCATTCCTGACGGCTCCTTCTTTTCTCGTACCTGCTGTTGTCGCCAGGGTGTTTCACTTATCTCAGCGGTACCTCTTGCAAGCAAAAGTGTCAATGTGTGCAACAGGCTTACGTTAAACTTAATATATTTTTTCTAATTACAGTCAAACCGCCATGTGCTTTAGATCTCGAAAGTGCTACTTCGAGTTTCTCCAACTGGAAAGCCGCTGCCCAACGTCAGCCGGCTGCGATCCTCAGGCACTCCTATACATCTAACTTCAACATATTTATTGACTGATGTCTTCGTAAACTAAGTTTGGCACAGGTGGTATATCACAGGAGAGACAAAGACAGAGAGACCACGACTGTTGGGAACCCAGTGAGAAATGCATCCCTCTTCAGGATGTTAAGCCGGAGTGATTAGGAAAAAGGATAGACGGCTGAAGCATTGAAGAAGGTGGTCAATTTAACCCGCTTATAAGAGCGAAAAATCAGCGGACGGATTTACTCCCACTTACTCCGCAGCAATTTATAGCCAAACGAATCGTTTATTAAGATTTTTTTATGCATTTTGACTTGACAAGTAAATATGTAACAATACATATTTATGTTTTTTGACAATGTCAGCTATGACTTTGACTAATGTTTAGATGATTTGCTGTCAAATTCACAACCACACGAGTTAAATTTGGACAAAGTGAAACTTCAAAGAAAAAATTAAGATATTCATTTGTTCTGACACTACAAAGCGATGTTGATCAATTTTACTCCCTCCCACTGGGACCACGTGACTCGGATTCCTTGAGTTGGTGGAGAGACAACCACAACTCAAATCCTGAACTTGGAAAAGTTGCCAAAAAAAATGCTGTGCTCTCCATCTTCAGTGGAGAGTGAACGCCTCTTCAGCATAGGTGGTAATGTCTACACCCCGGTTGACTTCAGAAACAGGGGAGAAATTGATGCTGCTGAACTTCAATTTGCGAATGTTTAAATTTGACTATTAAACCATGGAATGCGGCAGAACTCAGGTGAGTCAGCATGTCGAAAAAAAATCGTCGTTTTTTTTTTTATGCCCAGACACAGCTTTTGAATATATATATAAATATATATATATATATATATATATATACATATATATATAATATATATATATATACATATATATATATATATATATATACAAATATATATTATATATATATTTTTTTTTTTTTTTTTTTTTTTTTTTTGCCATTTCCCGCATTCCATGGGTCAAATATTAGTAGAGACTGAGTTAGGTTTAGGTTTTACTATTAAGTTAGGATTAAGAAATTTATTAATAAATTTTACTCTGCACATGTGTTTAATTAAAACTATGCATTAAGTGATTCAAATTACTTGAAGTTAGTAGTTAATAAAAATCTATGAAACAGGTAATTTTTAACCTCTTTTTCAGCCGATAGAAAACAATACAATCATATATTGATAATCATAAAGTGGTCAATCAATAATCATTTCAATAAGTTCATTCAATCATTAGCATCCAACAGCTCAACAACTGGCGTGTGTAAATCTACATAGATTATAAAGCAAGTAAAAATCACAGTTTAATTACATTATATTAAAGAATTATATACCGGCAACTAGAGTGAATAGGAATCGGCATCGGTATTGGCATCGGCATAAAACAAATGGAATCGGCACACCCCTTGCATATATATATATATATATATATATATATATATATATATATATATATATATATATATATATATATATATACATACACACATACACATTGATATATAAACAAACGCGAAGGAGTCTTTAACCTTCACCAGGATAAAGGGTCGTGAACTATTTGTTATAATAGTAACGGGACGGCCCCATTTTTAACGGCATTTGCCGAAGGTCAAGGAAAGGAACACCGCCGTGGGACGAACTTTAGGAAAATTAGACAAGAAAATTATAACAATGGTAACAATAACATGTTCAACAACAATGATTATAAACACTTAACTAAACAATTATACACACACACATACACTATATATATATATATATATATATATATATATATATATATATATATATATATATATATATATATATATATATATATATATGGTGGAAACGTAGAAAACACCAGACTCGGACTTCTGAGTCTGGTGTTTTCTACGTTTCCACCATTATGGTTTCCGGACTCCAGCTTTTTTCGTACATACACACACACATTTTATATATATATATATATATATATATATATATATATATATATATATATATATATATATATATATATATATGGTGTAGTGACTTGACCACTACACCATCAAGAGTCACTACAAGCACTGGTCACGTGCTGGCCGTTGGTTTGAGTCCTCGGGCGTACCACGTTTCAATTTCTGCATGTACCTCCACGGTTCTTCCGACGTTGACGGCTTAGAATTAAAGTGCACTGTGGTTGATAAAAATGTATCTCTAGTCACTGGGACCCATTCAGTGTTGTACATATATATATATACATATGTGTGTGTGTGTGTGTGTGTGTGTGTGTGTGTGTGTGTGTGTGTGTGTGTGTGTGTGTGTGTGTGTGTGTGTGTGTGTGTGTGTGTGTGTGTGTGTGTGTGTGTGTGTGTGTGTGTGTGGCGTACAGTTTCGTCGCACGGGGTCATAGGACCTTCCTTTTTCGAAAATTAACAGAAGAGCACAGCGGCTGTCACTTCGGATCGGTATTTTGAGATGTTGCAGCCTTTTATTGCCGCAACCTGCATTGAACATTTTCCACAATTTCACGAAACCTGGTTTCAACAATATGGTGCGACATCGCACACTGCAAGGCATATTACATATATATATATATATATATATATATATATATATATATATATATATATATGACACACATATATACTGTACATATACATATAGACATACACATATATACTCTACATATACATATATATACATATATATATACACACACACACACACACACATACGGTATATATAGTGTTGTTAATGGCCCGTTGTGTGCAGAGGTGTAATGGGATTTAATAGACCCAACGCTTAACCCACGAGCGCATGTTCCTTTAAGGGAACCAAAATTTTACTCTTCAAGTCCCATTATTCATAAGCTATGCATGAACAAATTATTATGTTTCAATGAGGAAATAAGTGCCCATGATCAAATTAGAGGAGAAAAACGTGAGTGTTCCTTTAAAGGAACTTTATGAGTTCGTGGGTTAGGTGGCATGTTAGACGTTTTGATAATTACGTAGTTGATATACCAATATATGAGCGAGGCCTACCTTCCACCACGTCTCAAGAACACGAGAAACGTAAGGTTTTTAGGAGTGGGGGAAGGAAAGATTGACGAAGGCTAACAGAAACTAAGCATACATATGGGTGCACATAAGGTGGAGGAAGAGGAGGAGCAGGACGAGGAGGTGAAGGAGGAGGAAGAACAATAGGACAAGGAGGAGCAGCAGGAGGAGGAGGAGGAGGAGGAGGAGGAGGAGGAGGAGGAGGAGGAGGAGGAGGAGGAGGAGGAGGAGGAGGAGGAGGAGGAGGAGGAGGAGGAGGAGGAGGAGGAGGAGGACGAGGAGCAGGGGAGGGCAATGCCGGATCTGTGGCGCGAGTTGGGCAGCGATGCAGAGCATCTTCCGGGTTCTCCTCTCGGCAAACCTGTCCTCCGCCGCCGCCGCCAGCACCTTCCTCTTCTTCGTTCCCTCCCTCCTGCTCGTTCTCGACGCAGGTGCTTGTGCAGCGACACCTGTTCGCACCTTCTGCTACCTCCACCTTTCTCTCTCTCCTACCCGTGCATTCCTATACACTCCCATTCCTCCCTTTTTGTGATTTCGTTCCGGTTAACGGTTGTAGACCACATGAAGGATTATCCACTCATTACGCCTCCATGGTTAAGAATCAGTTTCCCATCAATTGTAAAACGCCTTTTCATTTCAATACCCAATACCCTTAGTCATTCTTATCATTTGCCCTAAATAATTATGCTCTTCGACTTCAACACCCTCACTAGCTTGAAGGTGATAAATAAACGACGCCACCAAAATAATGGCTCCAAAAGTGTAAGTAAATTAATCAGAATCAATCATCATAAATACTTATGACTATGATAGCAAGAATCTCCTACGGCCACCCTGAACCAACTTGTCGGAAATGTATTTGCGTTACAAATATTTTTTAGACGATATGCATATGGACGTATGCACGCGCACATGTAGCAAAGATGTCATTCCAAATAAAACAATACCAAACTTAATAATATCACTGGCAACATTTCAACACCGATAATGGTTTCGTAAATGTATTTTTTCCCATTTCTGTGGGTTCCCCCATTTTGTAAGGAATTGTTCGCCCGCGACATTTGTACTAATAAAAAAAATGGGGCTAAAATCCTCAGTACGGAGGCGGCGGCGGCTCCCCCCTTCCCTCAGGCCAACCCTCAGTTACAAGCTTGTTTCATTTCCCCCATTGGTTAAATTCAGGTATGTGCCGAGTTACTTTGACGGTGCAGCGGGTGAAATCAATTATCAACAAAATACTGGAGAACCGATATGTAGCGTCCATTCAACAAGAGAAGAAAAGAGAGAGAGAGAGAGAGATGAGAGAGAGAGAGAGGGGGGGACGGGGGCTTTCGCGACGAGGGCAATAAAGGCGAAAATCTTTGGCCCAACAATCAGTGTCACAGGAGGCAAGCAGGGTCGTATCGTTTGCACTTGACGGGCCCTCTGGTGAGCACATCCCCAGTGAGTGACAGAGAGAGAAATCAGCCTGCCATCCATTACACTTACCGAGACCACTTCACCCGATACACAGTACCCCGACTAACTGCCATTACAATTGGGTGGTAAAAATGTGGTGCTGTAAGGTGGGGAAGGGAGAGGGGCAGGCGAATCGGGGGAGAGGGTGGAGAGAAGTGAATAAAGGGAAAGTATATAACAAGTGAATAAAAACACATGTAATAGAAATGGAGAGACTGACATACAGCCGAGTAACTCATTCCATCAACGGTTGTGGATTCTGCGCCCGTCAATCAAGGTGTTGGGTGATGGTGGTGACGGCGATGGTGATGATGGTGTTGGTGGTGGTAGGCGGCTATCTCCACCACCAACTCTTCCATCCAACCACCACCACCAACTCTTCCATCCAACCACCACCACCACGACTCCTAGGGTAGTTACCGAAGTCTTCCACCCATCGTCGTTGACTTCGAGTGGAGATGCCCGAATCTCAGCGACCCTGCCTTCTCCCTCAGGTCACCTGTGGGAACTCGTACTAATCCACTGGTTCGTGAGGCTCCCCAGCTGCTGATTAAAATCGCCTGGCAGTAGTCACATTAAAAGACGAGAGGCCACTCCCGACCAGGCTAACCGAGGTAGTAGACCCTTTCCTTCCAATTCCCCTGCGGGCGGGCGGGGCGAGTACTCGACCCTCGGGGGAAGAGCCATCGCCGGTGGGGTCGGGTGGGGGTGGAAGGTGGGGGAAAGGGGGGTTTCTAGCTGCCACTTTCTACACTCGCGGTACCTATTTGTAAACAAAAGTTCAAGAGTCACAGTAAGGGAAGGAAGAAACACGAGAGAAAGAGTCATTCCTAAGCTAACCTCATCTATCCAAAATGTGATAAAAAAAAAAATATCCACCTATTCCAGTGGCGGCAGCAGTACAACCATCACTAACCCGCTGAAGCCTAGATATGCCCCCTTCAAGCTGAATAAAATAATTCGATGATAGCTGGAATAAAAACATTAAAGTGACCATTAGAACCCCATATCATAAACACGGTATCTATTCAAGAAAACATACGAGTAAAATAACAATAATAATAATGATACATTTATCAACGGTTTTTCCCCCTTACAAGGGAGATAGCTAAAGTCAAGGGCATTAATCCACTCCCACGCATTTCATCCCCACATACTCCTTTCCTATTCACCATCCCTCCCTCCCTCCCACCCTCTTTTCTTAGCTCCTCCTGGGTGATGGGTCATCTCTAAATCTCACCCACTGCTCTGGGTCAGAAGTAATGTAGCAAAGCACAGCACATCCACAGCAAGGCTGTTTCATTTAATCGGCGACCTCCCCTCTCCGTCCCCTCATGCAGAAAAAAGAAGACTGGGAGAAAGCCCTTCGGGCAACGTCAAAATATAATTCACACATAATCTCTCACCTACCATCCCCAACCCACTCCTCCTCATGCATCACAACATCAGTCATACACAACCATTATCCACTCACCCCTATCTTCTGTCCTCTCCCTTCCTTCAAAAGACATTCCCCTCTTTCCTAATGCCCCTTTTACCCCCATCTATCTCATTCTTGGTCGCCCCCTTATCTTCACTCTCTCCACCTCTGCCTTTCACACCTCTTACTAATCTTTCTTCACTCATTCTTTCCATGTGCCCAAAGCATCCCAATACTCTTTCATCGACCCTATCTCCCAACTCCCTTTCCACCCCCGCTCTTCTCCTCACCTCCTCGTTTCTAACTCTATCCAACCTAGTAACCCCCATCGTAC
This sequence comes from Oratosquilla oratoria, assembly GCF_046742065.1. Classification (NCBI taxonomy): domain Eukaryota; kingdom Metazoa; phylum Arthropoda; class Malacostraca; order Stomatopoda; family Squillidae; genus Oratosquilla; species Oratosquilla oratoria. The sequence goes on from NC_134819.1 coordinate 11,439,812, forward strand.
TTCTCAGACATTTCATCTTAAATACATTTAAAATCTTCCTCCCTTATAGTCCATACTTCTGCCCCATACAGTGCTGTCGGCACAATCACCCCTTCATACAATCTCCTTTCAGCATCCATTCCCAAATGACTATTTCTCATTACACTTTTTAATCCCCCCAAGGCATTTACTTGCTTCTCTCAATCTACATTCTACCTCCACCCCACTCCTTCCTTTCCCACCACATTCGCACCCAAGTATCTAAAGCTATCCACTTCCTCCAGTCTGCCATCCTCTCCCCCTGTACATCTCATCATCATCTTACTTTTATCCACATTTATTTTCAACTTCCTTCTTTCGCACACCTTCCCAAACTTTGTAACTAACTTCTTTAATCCCTCCTCTGGTCCAGCTACAAGCACAGTATCGTCAGCAAACAAAAACTGGTTTATCTCCAACTTTTCTCCATTTTCTATAACAATCTCCAATCCCCGGCCCATTACCTTTGCGTTTACCTCTCGCACCATCCCATCCATGTATAAATTGGACAGCCAAGGCGACATAACACATCCCTGGCGAAGTCCCACCTTTACCTCAAACCACTCACTCTTTCCATTTCTAATTCTAACACAGACTCTACTCTCGTAAAAAGAATGATCCCATATAGGATATCTGCAATACCTCCCACAATGCCTTCCTGCCTACCTTGTCATAAGCCTTTTCCAAACGCATAAAGGCCCAAAATACATCCTTACCTTTTCCTAAAGCCTTCTCACATATCTGCCTTACCACGGAAATCTGATCCAGGGAACCCCTACCTGCCCTAAACCAACACTGTTCTTTACCAATTACTCCCTGTACTAATTCTTATCATCAGTGCGCCCACCGGAGTCAAGTCATCGCCCCCCACCCCCTCCCCCCACCCCGAGGAAATAAAAACGCCGAATCTTAGCGTCGCCGATGGCGTCATCGGGAGCCTGTTGGTCTCCCATTCGCTTAGTTGTGGGTTCGAATCCCGCTCTCCTCTCCAGTTTCCAACAGTCCAAGAGGCGGATAACAGGGCAAAGGTGACGGTTTCGGCGGCAGATACTCAGAGCCTCCTGGCGTAAGTCCCTCACCTTCTTCCTCTTCACACTAGTTATAAGGCGTACGTAACCCCAACAAGCTCACGTGTAAAGTCAAGTCGCTTGTGTGCGCGTGCTCTTTTGTGATGCACGTTTGTGTGTAATGTACATTTATGCAGGCGCATGTACACGTGTACGTCCGTGCCTGTGTGATGCCACCGTCACTCTCTTCGTCATCAAAGTCATGAGCAGAACAGTTCTGGACTTCCTTCGCCGCCGCCGCCGCCGCCGCCGTCACGCTCTCGTGCCGAGCCAAGGCGACCATGAACCGAGAGGAGGAGGAGGAGGAGGAGGAGGAGGAGGAGGAGGAGGAGGAGGAGGAGGAGGAGGAGGAGGAGGAGGAGGAGTTGGAGGAGGAGGGGGCTGCGAGAAATGACATCAGCGCCACACACGGCTCAAAATGCTGGAAGGCAAGTCAGGAAGTCAGGAAGGCAGGAAGGCAGGTAGGGAAGCGCGCGGACAGGCGAGCAGGCAGATGGGAAGGTAAGCAAGCAGACAGGCAGATGGGTGGAAGGAAAGATTGGCAGACAGACAGATGGGTAGGTGAAAAGGGAGGCAGAAAGGCGAGAAAGAAAGCGAGCGGATAGATGGGTAGGTAGGCAAGCAGGCAGACGGATAGGTGGATGGAAAGGCAGGCAGACAGATGGGCAGGTGAAAAGGCAGACAGGCGGTCAAGTAGGCAGGTAGGCAGGCATGCAAGTGGAAGGAAAGGCAGGCAGGCAGGCGACAGGACAAGTGAACAGGCAGTCGGGGGTATCCGGGATGAAGAGGAGCAAGGAACAGAAAAGGACAGCTTGGTTGGCTGTCTGTCAGGGATGCCATCTCGGGAACGCCCCCGGCGGAAGCAAAACAGCTGACTCCGAACTCGTAGGCAACAGGTTCAGGATCATTAAATGGATGGACAAAGTGGGAGGAGGGGCTGCCCCTCTTGGGGTCACTCTCCTTCTGGGAGGGCCTTCCCTCACCCAGCCCGTGGGTGGGAACTCGACGAACACATCAGCCGCCGCGTGGCACTGTGCGCCTGGCAGAGTACCTGGTAGCAAGGTATGGTTGACGTTAACCTCAATTAATTTAAAGATAATATATATATATATATATATATATATATATATACATATATATATATATATATATATATATATATATATATAATATATATATATATATATATATATATATATATATATATATATATATATATATATATATAACCGTTTATAAAGACGAGCTGTTCTAATATTGGACTTAGTTTCGTTTCTCAAATGTTTATTGTGTAAATCTTCAACTAGATACCCGTTGTGGCAATTTTTCTAGGCGACAAACACGATCGGATTTTAATATCAGAAGATTAGTGTCAGGGTGGAAAAGGGCTGTGGAAGATACTGAGGACTCGAATATGCATGCGAGTAAGCAAGCAGTGGTATTGGTGGGTGTGGAGAGAGAGGGGGGAAGGTAGAGAGGGGAGGGGGGGAAGGGATAGAGTAAGCGCGATACACGTCCCATTGTACTCGGTCGGTCGCAAAGCTTCAATGAATAACAAATGTCCTCTACAGCTGAGAGAAGGCAGGCGACTGGAACTAACAAAGTCACAACACCAATCTTCTTCAAATGAGCGGTTATCTGCGTCCATTTTTTCACTCCCATATTTTGTACCTCTGATATATAATCCTTATCAGGCAAAAACTACATTAGACAAAAAGTTTAGTTTTGGGAAATTTGTCCATTATTATTTCAGGTCAGGAAATGACGGTAATTTCAATTCAACACATACAAACACGCACACGCACACACACACCTACGACCGACAAAAACAAAACTTAAACATGGAATAGTGCAGAGAGCCATGAACAAGCAGGCACATACGAGCGCAGATGTCTGGGCAGGAGAACGGAGAGAATATAGAACGTAGAGATCGGAGATCGAAGAACAAGCAAATTGCCCACGACTGTACGAGCACACGCATGAACAGAGGTCTCGACTAACATCACGAAAACGAGGAAAAAGCAGAATGAAGAACAAAGAACAATGTGCGCCCAAGAACATGCAGGAACAAAGCATTCAGCACGCGCTACAACCTCAAGCGTCAAACGAGAGAACGGAGGCCAAAGAGCAGAACGGAAAACGAAGAACAAAGCGATACGCCCATGGAGAACAGACGGGCACGCAAAGACACACAAAGTTTGACCGCCGACAAGAGTCTACTGGGAACGAAGAAGGAGGAGAAGATGAAGAAGAAGAAGGAGGAGGATAAGAAGACGAAGAAGAAGAAAAAAAAAAAAGAAAAAAAGGAGAAGAAGAAGGAGGAGAAGATGAAGAAGAAGAAGAAGAAGGAGGAGGATAAGAAGACGAAGAAGAAGAAGAATGAGAATGAGGAGTAAAAGAAAAAGAAGAAGGAGAAGGAGAGGAAGAAGAAGGAGAAGAAGAAGAAGAAGAAGAAGAAGAAGAAGAATGAGGAGTAAAAGAAAAAGGAGAAGGAGAAGAAGAAATAGTAATCAACCTCATCAGCATACACCCGCAGCTAAGGCCCACCCCGTCTGTCCAATTGCGATCAGCTGCACCAGAAGACACAAGAGAAGCACTGCGACAACCTTCGCCCTTTGATATCTCTACAAATACTGACATTACTACCGCCTCCATCACAGCCACTATTAATCAAATTATAACCAGCATCACAATCATCACCAACAACGAGGAATCACCACTGCCCGTGGCAGTACTTCATTAGCTCTATCACCACCAGCAAGGAGCGATAGGAACGACAATAACACTATCTATTACCACTACAACTTCCACCACCACCAAACGAGACCGGCGGCCATTCAGGGCGGTGATGTCATCACCAAACTGGTCCAGCAGGTTCAAGCAGGCGAGTTGTCCAGCAGGTAAGAGCAGCAGGGGTGCAGCCAAGCAGTTCAACAGGTACGTGTTCCACTACAAAGCGATTCGCCTGCTGTTCCCAGATCGACTGTGACTCAACGCTAGCCAACATAACTTCAATTTGCATTTGACCGCGCTGGCCAGTGTGTGTGTGTGTGTGTGTGTGTGTGTGTGTGTGTGTGTGTGTGTGTGTGTGTGTGTGCGTGTGTGTGCGTGTGTGTGTGTATGCGTGTGTGTGTGCATGCGTGTGTGTGTGTGTGTGTGGTTGTGTGTGTGTGTGTGTGTGTGTGTGTGTGGTTGTGTGTGTGTGTGTGTGTGTGTGTGTGTGTGTGTGTGTGTGTGTGTGTGTGTGTGTGTGTGTGTGTGTGTGTGTGTGTGTGTGTGTGTGTGTGTGTGTGTGTGTGTGTGGTGTGTGTGTGTGTGTGGTGTGTGTGTGTGTGTGTGTGTGTGTGTGTGTGTGTGTGTGTGTGTGTGTGTGTGTGTGGTGTGTGTGTGTGTGGTGTGTGTGTGTGTGTGTGGTGTGTGTGTGTGTGTGTGTGTGTGGTGTGTGTGTGTGTGTGTGTGTGTGTGTGTGTGTGTGTGTGTGTGTGTGTGTGTGTGTGTGTGTGTGTGTGTGTGTGGTGTGTGTGTGTGCGTGTGTGTGTATTTACCGAGTTGTATCTTACGGTAAGGGATGCTACGTTTGTGGTGTCCCGTCTTTGTATCTCGCAGTGCCTTTATTGATCTTAGCAAGTTGTAGGTTTCCCCGACAATCTTGTTTACCAGTTTATCAGGGGACATTTCATGTGTGATGACTGCTCCCAGGTCTTTTTCAGATTCCACTTTCTTTACTTCATTTGTACCGATTTTATATTGTCCTGCTATTCTTTTTTTACTTTTTCCAAAATCAATTATGTTACATTTCTTTATGTTGAAATCCACTTCCCACTTCTGACTCCATTTCCAAACTCTGTTCTAATCCCTCTGCAGCAACCCACAATCCGTTCCAGTACTCACAGCTGAGAGAAGGCAAGCGACTCGTGCGCGCGCGCGCGCGCGCGTGTGTGTGTGTGTGTGTATTTACCTAATTGTATTTTAAAGGAAAGGAGCAACACTCCAACTCTTCAGCCTCAAATTCATTTACAGTTCCAACTTCTTGTACAGGGTGTTCGAAAAGTATATGTCACATTCTAAGATTAAACTTGTACCATTTAAAAGCTAAAACCATCAACTTTTCTTCAGTTAATCCTGTTATGGATCGGACGTTCCGGACGAACTTATCGCGTACTCCTGCAGTGCCCCCCTAGGTCTCCAGATCTCACTCCATGCGATTTCTTCCTCTGAGGGTATTTGAAATGGCTTGATGTACATACCTCCCTTTCCCAAAGACGTGGATGACCTGAAGATTCGAATAACAGAAGCCCAGGTAACCATCGACAACGCTATGCTAGGTTTGCTATGCTTTGGCAAGAAATGGATTATCGTTTGGAGATGTGCCAAGGCGCATACATTGAACACCTTTAAAAAATAGATAAATTTCTTGTACAGAAACTTTAAATCATGAGCTTTCAGGATATATAAATCGAGTTTCGATATCCTCAATAGTTAAGATATAAAATGTTGTAATGTGACATACTTTTAGAGCACCCTGTATGTCCTTGATTTCCAATGACCATATTTAGATACGAATTCATGTATTGTCCCAACTTCGGTTATATCTCCTACAACCATTCCAGGTATTTATGCATCGATATGGAAAACTGTATTTCTTTGCATCCTTTAGACATGTCGTTTTCCTTAATTTGGTCCCGTGACCTCTTAAAGCCTTCCTATCCTTAATCAAGAGATCTCTTCTGTCAACGCAATCTATACTTTTGAGTGGCCTGAATACTGTAACCATATATTACTACTATATATTACTGTAACCATCTTTCTCTTCGATCTTTCAAAGTTGGCAGACCCGGTGCTTTTAGTCTTTCCTCATACGGCTTATCTGTCTGGCTGGGGACCAGTTTGGTTGTTGCCCTTTGTAATCCCTGGATCTTACTTATATCCTTCACTCTATGTGGGGACCATAACACTGGCACATATGTCAGTCTTGGACGGATCAGGTTTTCGATTTTTTTTCTATCATATCTTCATCCATATAGCGAAAATCCACTTTAATCTTCTGCGGCAGTCGCACGTCTCTCCCTGCTGATAACCGCTGGTGAGACGAATGCATCGCTCGCTTCAATCAATTATTACGAAGTCGTTATACAAGGCCAGAGTGTTGATGAGTTCGCACCTACCTCGTTACCCGGTATGACGACTCCTGCTCTGAATGCACATTATTACTAATTAATGGAGTCCGTGCTTTCCTTGGTTGGGGAACGGTATGGGCTGGGAGAGAGAGAGAGGGAGAGGGAGAGGGAGAGGGAGAGAGGGAGAGAGGGAGAGAGAGGGGGAGAAAGGAAGAGATAGGGGGAGAGAAAGAGAGATATAGACGGAGTGAGAGAAAAGGGGGAAGGGGAAGAGAAGAGAGAGGGACGAGAAATGAGAGGGGGAGAAGGGGAGAGAAGAGAGCGGGAAGGGGAGAGGGGGAAAGGGGGAGAGGGGAAAGAGGGAGAGGGAGAGGGAAAGAGGGAGAAAAAAAGGAAAGTGAAAGAGGAAAAGAAAGCAATAGAAAAAGATAAAGAATACAAAGAGATGAAGAAGAGAAAGAAAGGAATGGAGAAAGAAGCCAATGGTAAGACGAAGATGGTTGACGAAGTTACATGAAAAATGTGGATTTTCTTAAGATGACAACGAACATTGCGAAAGAAAATGAATAACCACAACTCATTGAAATGTGTCTACACACACACACACACACACATATATATATATATATATATATATATATATATATATATATATATATATATATATATATATATATACACACAAGCAGTGGGCAAGATGTAGGGATGACCCGTCATCCAGAAGTCATGATAAGAGGGAGGGAGGGGAGTGCATGGGAGTGAAGTATGTGGGGATGGAATGGGTGGGATTGGATTTTATGCCATTCTTTTTGGCTACCTCCCTTGTAAGGGAAAAATATATATGTACATATACATATATATATATATATATATATATATATATTCATATATATATATATATATGTACATATACATATATATATATATATATATATATATATACTGTCTATATACATGGTGTTCCAAAAGTGTATGTCACATTACAAAATTTTATATCTTAATAACTACTGAGGATACCGAAACTCGATTTATATATCCTGAAAGCTCATAATTTCAAGTTTCTGTACAAGAAATATTAATACAAAAGTGCAAGAAATTAATTTATTTTTTAAAGGTGTTCAATGTGTGCGCCTTGGGTTGCACGGCACACATCCAAACTATAATCCATTTCTTGCCTAACGCAACCTAGCATAGCGTTGTCGATGGTTGCCAGGGCTTCTGTTATTCGAGTCTTCAGGTCATCCACGTCTTTGAGAAAGGGAGGTATATTCCGGTACATCAAGCCTTTCATATACCCCCACAGGAAGAAGTCGCATGGAGTGAGATCTTTAGACCTAGGGGGGGGGGGGCATTGCAGGAGCACCCGATTAGTTCGTCCTGAATGTACGATCCATAACAGGATTAGCAGAATTGTTTTTTTTAGCATTTAAATTGTACCGGTTTAATCTTGCTACCATGATACACGAGTTCTTAGAATGTGACATACTTTTCGAACACCCTGCACACATACAATATACATATATATATCAAAGGTTTTTTCCCCTTTACAAAGGAAGTAGCCAAAAAGGAAAGGCATAAAATCCACTCCCACCCATTCCTTCCCCACATACTCCACTCCCTCCCTCCCTCTTACATTGGCTCCTCCTGGATGACGGGTCATCCCTGCATCTCGCCCACTGCCCTGAGTCAGGATCCACCACTGTTCTCCTCCTCACCTCCTCATTTCTCACTCTATCTAGCCTAGTAACCCCTATCATACTTCTCAGACATTTCATCTCAAACACATTCAAACTCCTCTCTTCCTCTCTCATGTTCCATGTTTCTGCCCCGTTCATTGCTGTTGTCACAATCACTCCTTCATACAACCTCCTCTTAGCATCCATTCCCAGATGTCTATTTCTCATTACGCTTTTTAATCCACCAAGGCAGTTACTCGCTTCTCTCAATCTACATTCTACTTCCACCCCCACTCCCTTTCCTGTCGCATTCGCACCCAAGTACCTGAAACTATCCACTTTCTCCAGTTTCTCACCCTTAATGCTCACTTCCAGCCTACTGTCACTCTCTCCCCTTGTACATCTCATCACCTTACTTTTATCCACATTTATCTTCAGCTTCCTTATTTCACACACCTTCTCAAACTCTGTCACTAACTTCCTCAATCCTCCTCTGATCCTGCTACAAGCGCAGTGTCGTCAGCAAACAACAGCTGGCTCACCTCCCACTTTTCTCCATTTTCTTTAATCATCTCCAACCCCTGACCCACTACCCTTGCATTCACCTCTCGCACCACCCCATCCATGTAAAGATTGAACAGCCAGGGCGACATAACACACCCCTGACGAAGTCCCACCTTTACCTCTAACCATTCACTCTCTCCATTTCTAATCCTAACGCAAGCTCTACTACTCTCATAAAAACTCTTGACTGCTCTTAACAGCTTTCCTCCTATCCCATATATCTGCAGTACCTCCCACAGTGCCTTCCTATCTACCCTGTCGTAAGCCTTTTCCAGATCCATAAAAGCCCAAAAAACATCCTTACCTTTTCCTATAGTTTTCTCACATATCTGTCTTACCACAAAAATCTGATCTACACATCCCCACACTGTTCCTCACCAATTATTCCCTCTGTTCCTCTCCTAATCCTCTCAATCAAGACCCTCCTATAAGCCTTCCCAACTACACTCAACAAGCTGATCCCTCTGTAGCTACTATACTCACACTTGTCCCCCTTTCCTTTGTAAAGCGGAACTATACAGGCACTCCTCCAATCCTCCGGCACTCTACCCTTTCTTAAACAAATATTAAATAACCTAACCAGCCAGTCCACCATAACTGCACCTCCTTTCTTCAGACATTCTGCATGGCATCCATCGTAGCAATTAATACATATAAAAAAATCAATCACGTAGGTAACAAAGGTGTAAACATACACGAGGTGGACTTTATAATAATTCGAATTCATGAGGTTTGGATTTCACAGTAACGTAGGTTTGCACGTTGTCCTATTTTCTTTGTTGTCCACTGGACGATGTCCAAGGAAACATATAATTACATAATTCTTCAGAAACAGCAAATTATCAGGTAGTTGAAAATACACCCTTTGTTTCTAAGAAGAAACAAGTATTCGTGGTTGCATATGATGACAGTATTCTTAAAGTCGTTGAAGAGTTCATCAATCTCAAATTGACGCGCAGTTAAAAACAAGGGATGCCAAGACAGCAACACATCCACTCATTAGCAACTCACTCCTGTATGTCCCTTTCGAGTCTAATTAGTTTAAGTTTGGTACCCTGAATGAGTCTGCAAGTCTTTATGGAGTTAAACCGTTCCATGCTACATTTTCTCCCGACAAGTTAGGTCGCCTATCGATGTATAACTTTGTTGTAAAAAACTTCGATACAACACTCGCCAATGTGCATGCGTAGAAGCCAAAGGGAAGTACATAGTAGCGTTGTGGATTCACGTCGACTTACTCCTCTCTCATTCTGTCTCTTTCCCTCTCCATCTTCCTTCCCCTCCCTCTCCCCGTCCCCTACCTGATGTTTCATTGTTTGAAGACGTTACCTGGTAAAAGCGCAATGGTAAGTTTACCCCATTCCATCCATACGAAGTACCACAAAATGGCGACAGGGAAAACTTCCCAAATTAGGTATGTCATACCGTACACCCCTGCATTCCTTGTCGGAACGACAACAACAAAACACCAAACCCTTAACACAGCAAGCCATCAAGTAAAACAATTCATTACCATTTCATTTCACTTCACTCGATCCTCTAAGCTAAGCTAAGCTAACGCAACACATAATGCAGCATTACGACTCTTTTTCCGCCGGCCGTACAGACGCAGAACCAAGTAAGCTACCGCGGAACACCCGAGGAATAAGATTTAGGAACAGGTTCTGATGAAAAGGCCCTGGAGGACCGTGGGGGCCAGCCCCGGCCACTGGTCCCCGCCGTTCCTGGGGTCCTTCCGCGACCTTGAAGCCGACACACGAGGCTGCGCTTCATGAACCCGAAACGATAAAAGTCGCAGAGACTACGTAGCATGGAGCAGGCACCCAGTAGTACGACAGTGACAAACATACATTCACATGCATATATATAACAAAGAGAGAGAGACGGAGAGAGATTTACAGACAAAGGGAGACTGAGAGAAGAGGGGTAGATGGATGGAGAATGAGGGAGGGGGACAAGATGAAGAAAGATAGCAAGGGAAACATAGAGAGGGGAGATGGGAAGAGAGATAGAGTAAAGGAGTGATAACAGATAAAGAGAAAGAGAGTGGAGTGGAGAATGGAGATGGGAAGAGTGAAAAACAGTGAGTGACAGATAGAGAATGACGGGGAGGGAGAGGGAGTGAGAAAGAGAGGGAGGGAGAGAAAAAAAAGAGTGAGAGGTAGGAAGATGGAGATAAGAGTGAGGAAGGGAGAAGATAAAAGACAAAGCGAAAGGAAGGCAGAGAGCGAGAGAATATGGAATAACGTGAATGAGAGAGGGGAATTAGAGAGAGGAAGGAAAGAGAGAGGAAGGAAAGAGAGAAAAGAAAAAAAAAACAGAAAACAAAGATACGATATCTAGATGCCAACTATTGTGCAATACTGCCAAAGAAAATTTCCCACCATGTTCAGCGAGATCATAGTACGGCACGCTGCCATAACACCTCCTCGCATACACATACACATACTCCTCACAGACTGCACAACACTGAGTACACGGTCACGACCAAAACATATCTGGGGTGGAGGGGGAGCTCTGGCGGGAGACCAAGATGGCGATAGATGTCTTATGTTCCTCCAGTGCTAGGAGTCTTTGACGCAATAGATCGGCAGTGCAAACAACAATCTCACGGACGGTCCCGCTTCCGCTCTATGTACAGATGGGAAAGTCCTTCATCTGCGTAGGATGAGGATGAGGCTGACCCCAATACAGCTTGAAGAGACAATGACACGCAAAAAATGCGAAGACCATTAGAGCGAACTGAGCGTCCTTGAGTGTACCAAGAGGCAGGCGCTCACCAGCAAATCGCAAATTGCTTGGTGATTCGTTACACACCTCGATCAACACATCCTAATGCTGCCTAACAGAGCGCAAAGCAAACATGCATTGTGGATCGACACAAATGAAATA
>NC_134819.1:11456145-11466145 GCF_046742065.1 Oratosquilla oratoria
ACGACGATGTCATTGGGGACGACGACGACTCCGCAGCATCTACCACCCACCACGACGAGGACCACAACCACCGCTATTATCGCTAAAGCCGCAACTCTTCTCTGTATACTGAACGTATATGATTTTTATATCAAATGTCCTATTTGTACTGCGGGGAGACAAATACAATGAAGTTCCCAGTTATGCTTCACCAAACCTCATATTCGAAAGTCCTACGACTTTAGGCTTGTCTACGAATGGGTTCTAATAATAATCAAATAATAATAATAATCGGTTTATTGAGTTAACAGTGATAAATTTATACACTACCAACATAAAGTTTGTGCTAATTTTAGGACGTGACTAATTTGGGTTAATTTAATAATGTCCGCTATGGACGGAATGGTACTGTTTTCGTAGCGGTCAGTCCTTGGCACTCTGGTGGGTACAAATTTGTTTTTGCTGCGGGCTTTCGTGCGCTCGACTTGAAGGTTCGTCAAGAGAACGTGAAGAGAGGATCCTTGCAACTGTTCCGTTCTTCGCCGCCACGCCCATTCCCATTGGGCAAAAAGACCAGAACGTAGGCAAAACCCTGAACGTCCTTCGGTGTGCGACAGAATAGGGGATCCTAATTCAGTGCGCAAGTTCTTGGGCGTCCTCACGGACTCTCCAACCGATATACCGTGCATAGGAAAAAGAGAGAGGAGAGAGTGAGAGAGAGAGGGGGGTTGGGAAGAGACTGTCCTGTGATGCTCTCCTCCACAGGGTTCAAATCTTGAACTTTGTTTCTGTAAACGAGTTGCTCGTCTCGAACGCCAGACAACACCCTGGTTCAATGTCACCCTGACGATAAGGTCTTTGCAGGTCAATCTATCTTTCGCCCCACCCCCACCCGCAATCCCCGCCCGTCTCCTAAGCAGGGTGGTTCCCCCTCCGCAAAAGAAAATCGCCTTTTCGGCAGCCAGACCGCATCCCAAAGTCATCAACAGCAAAGAAAGGGTCCGCCTGTGCAGGGGGGTGAGCGCGCAGCTGTTCTTCCTTGCGAAGGAACCCGAAACAACAACGCCCTGGTATCGCTACGCCATCGTGGTGCAGGAGAAGGCCGCTGCCAAGGACTCGCCCCCCCCCCCAAAAAAAAAAAGAGAGAAAAGCGTGGGAGGAGGGGGAGGGGGGGGGCCTTAAGCGATCGCCTGCCTGCCTGCCTGACTGCCTGGCTCCACAAATATGGGCACCAGCGGATGGCCAAGCGCCGCGCCCCACGCACTGGAACCGGCCCGTATGTACGCCGGGGAGAAAGCGATCTGAATACAAGAACACAGGAAAAATGAATAAACAATCAAATAGATAAAAAGATATAAATAAATGAATAAAGACTACTGCTCCGAGTCTGCCCTCTTAGGGGAATACAATCAGTCCAGCGTTAGCCAGAATAAAATCTGCCGTGGGCATCACTGTATCGACACACACACGCACACACACACACACACACACACACACACACACACACACACACACACACCACTCGGTATTGGTGCAGTTGTGGTCAAACTTCTTGAATCAAAATTATATTCAATGGGGCAGGTGTCACTGTTGTTGCTAAATATCTAATACATTTCTCGGTGAAGGAAACACGTTTTCACCTCGGAGTGGATACAGCATGGGAAAAATATATTCAATAATCAGCGACAAAGGACTATATTTCCGTAATAATATCCTGGACTTGTTTCAAGACTTTGTTCACGACTGCACGTACCAAAGGCCTGAACAACCCCCCCCCCCCAATCCATGGTACAATTTTGTCTTGAGGTCATCGGACAGACCTGGTCGAATGCGACCAGATTGGAACACGTATGTACTGACCGTTGGTTTGCCCGACCGACACACACGATCCAATCTGATTGAATCCAACCAGATCTGTCCGGCGCCCTCCTAGGGTTCCACAAAAGAGGACAAAAACAAAATCTGTCCTGAGGTAAAATAATAGGTCTGAGTTTAGCCAGATTAAAATATACAAAGAATACCTTTGGACTGAGAGGGTTAATGGATGGCAAGAATACTCAAGAAAAACATGACATCAGGACAGGACTCGTAGTAATGGATTTAAATTGGACTAATTCAGGTTTAAGAAGGAAATAGGCAAGAACTGCTGATTCACCAACAGTAGTTCACTAATGAAACAGACTTAGAGACCATGTAGTAAGCCCTGAAACAATTGGCTGTAAAAAAAAAAAAAAAAAAAAAAAAAAAAAATTAGATAAATTTATGGACAGTGATGACAGGTGGTACGGGTCATGGAACTGCCTAGTGTAGGTCTTATGGTCTCTTGCAGTCTCCTTGTTACTGACGGTTGCACTAATCTCCAAGAATTTCTTAGCAAATTTTCATTCTTCTTTAGGCCCCATGCCTAGTCCTTCACTCAAAGCTTGAGGGGTGAATTAAATGAGGTTGATTTTTTCATCTTCATTCTACTACTTGGTTTTGTGAGCTACACCCAGAGAGTCCCCTCTAGGATCCCTCTACAATACGTCAAGCCATCCTTTTACTTCTCAAACAAGTGCCGCTCCTTAAGGGCGTGACTTTACCTCCCTGCGCCAATAATTTGTCTCCACCTTTTTCTCCAATCAGAGAGGCTGTTATACTGTTTCAAACGATATTATTACGTAAGCATTATGTCGCAACGGAAATGGCTTGTACGCTTAAATTTTTTGCTACATCAGCATTATTTACAATCAGTCACCTCAGCACCTCTCGATATCCCAATCCAAGTTTACAAACACCAGACGGCAACTCTGCCATTCTGCAATTCAGCAACTATGCAACCCGCAGTCGGCCATTGTATCATAACCTAATAAAATGACTATAAATTTTACCTTCCTTTCCTCCTACCCCTCGATCTACCTAAATGTCTACCTCTATCTACCGGCCTCTTACATTCTTTTATGCTTATGTTCTTATGTGTTCTTATACGAGTATGACACAGTTTTGGGTAGAAAACATCCCTGTGTGTTTGTGTGCGTGTGAGGGTGTGTGGGAGAGGGGGGGGGGGCTGGTGTGTTGGTGGCCGGGTGTGCGTGTGTGTGCGTGTGTGTGCGTGGTGTGTGTGGGGGAGAGCGCGTATGGTGTGTGTGGGGGAGAGAGCGCGCGTGTGGGGGGGAGAGCGTGTGTGTGTGGTTGGGGAGGGTGTGTGTGTGTGGTTGGGGAGAGTGTGTGTGTGTGGTTGGGGAGGGTGTGTGTGTGGTTGGGGAGAGTGTGTGTGTGGTTGGGGAGGGTGTGTGTGTGTGGTGGGGGAGGGTGTGTGTATGTGTGTGTATGGTGTGGGAGAGCGTGTGTATGTGGTGGGGAGGGTATGTGTGTGTGTGGTGGGGAGGATGTGTGTGTGTGTGGTGGGGAGGGTATGTGTGTGTGTGTGTGTGTGTGTGTGTGTGTGTGTGTGTGTGTGTGTGTGTGTGTGTGTGTGTGTGTGTGTGTGTGTGTGTGTGTGTGTGTGTGTGTGTGTGTGTGTGTGTGGTGTGTGGTGGGGGAGAGCGTGTGTGTGTGTGGTGGGGAAGGGTGTGGGGGGGCGTGCGCTGGTCATCGTATGTGTAAAGATTACTTGGGGTCACCCCTTCGATGTCAGTTCAGGAATGACGTCACCATCTTGGCTGACTAGTGCTGGACGTAATCGATTACTTGAAATTATTATTTGACATTTCCAGTAATAGATTATATTTAAACCTAACAACTTACCGGGACATTTTTCTTTTTAAACACTACACGGTGGTGCAAGCTATTTCTTGTGCGAATTTTTGGCAAGGAAGTATTTCTAATTTCCTCGCCCGGCGCATATTTACTCGCCTTGCTCCTTCACGTGAGTCAGGGTGTTTGGGTGACGGCGGCGAAGGAGGAGGAGGGAGGAGGGAGGAGGGAGGAGGGAGGAGGGAGGAGGATGGAGGAGGGATAGGGCGACGGTAACCTTTTCAAAACACACACACACATACACACACACACACACACACACACACACACACACACACACACACACACCACTACACACACACACACCACTACACACACACCCCACTGAAACACACACACACACACACGCACACACCATAAAATACAACTAGGTAAATACACACACACACAACTGCCAGAGACATAGACAGGTATATCCTCCCCACTTTTGTACAGAAAAATCATAATGAAAAAATATATCCATTAAACGAAAAAAAAAATAGTTATGGAGTTGCGAGCTCATTGGTTTTAAGTTCATGGTAGGATATTAGCTGTGTTATATTAATCTGTATGTTGAAAATACATTTTTTTTTACCGTAAGCCCTCGTTTAAAATTGACTTTATATAAAATCAAAGCAAACTTAATAAGTACTAAAAGTCACGTTAATTTTTCAGCAATTAAGCTTTTTGTTTCATTTCACCATGATTAGTGGCCGAGAGAACTACACTAAAACCATAAATATATGCATTATACTTTACAAATATACCATTGTATAATTAATTTCTGTGAAAATAATCGATTATTAATCTATTATAGATAATAATAGACAAATAAATAAATAAATAAAGAGGCCCATCCCTATAGCTGACGGGGCAGCTAACCGAAATACAAAAATTCTGGATTAGAAAAGAATATGGTTCCTGGAATCAGGGGGGAGGGGGGAGGTAGGGGGAGGGAGAGGGTGAGGGGGAGAAGAGAATGAGAGGAGAGAAAAAAAAGAGAAAAAAGAAAGAGTGGGAAAGGGAGAGAGGAGAGAACGAGGAGTGAAAAAGAAGTGAGAAAAGAGAGAGACAAAGATAAAGATAGAGAGACAGAGAGAGATAGAGAGAGGGGGCGAGGGAGAGAGGGGGAGAAGAGAGGGAGAGACAGAAAGAGAGAGGGGGAGAGAGGGAGAAAAGAGAGAGATAGAGAGAGGGGGCGAGGGAGAGAGGGGGAGAAGAGAGGGAGAGAGAGAAAGAGAGAGGGGGAGAGAGGAAGAAAAGAGAAAGAAAGAGAGAGAGAGATAGAGGCCACCATCTCGATCGAGGCAGCGAGGCTATGCAGTCAAGAGGACTCACAGTGTGAAACATATGAATATACACAGTAAATATTAACGCGGAGGTGTTTATTTCATACCTGACCATAACTACCTTGTGTAGCACACTAGGGGGAACCTTAAGCAACGCTTGGGTGGAGCACGATGGAGGATCACGATGTCTTCCCAAGGTTCTTAACAGACAACATTCTTCCACCCACGCCTCCCCTCTAACTCCCCTCCAGCCACGTCTCGTTCTGACCTTCTCCCCCCCCATCCTCCAAAGCATCTGTTAATTCCCACCCCCACCTCACCCCACCCCACCCCCGACCCCCAGCTTACCAGAGATGCTTCACCTCTGCCCTACCTTCGTTCTAAGCCCGAGAGCCCCTCGTTTTCACTTCATCCTGTCTTCAGCCCATCCATTTCATTCAGATGGCCGTGATCCCTTCGGCAGAAAACCGGGTTGAACTTTTTCCATAAAAAAAAAAAAAAAAAAAAAAAAATCCAATAACACTGACCAACCCTCACAACTCGTATTTATACAGGCCCCAAAGCCTTGTGAGTGTGTTTGTGCGTGGGTGTGTATTTACTTATACCCGTTGCACTGAGAACTGGCCGTTAGGGCGGAGCACTGGGAGTTCCCCTGTGGTGCCACATCTAATTATTTCATAATCTTATTTTATTTTATAATTCTATTTTATGATTTTATAATGTTGCCACATATGATTATATTATAATTTTTGTCACACACCACCACTGAGGTAAAAATCAAAGCAATGTTTTCTATACAAAGGTTTCGTTTCTTCGAGTGTAGACATGGCATATGGAAAAGAGAGAGCGACGTTGCCGCTACATCTAATCTCTGGCCCCGCCCCCCTCACACTGCATTCAGAAAACATTGCATCCACACGCACGTTCTCGCCATGGATGCCCATGTGTGGCAACACCGGGAAATCTCCTAGCCCCGCCTTATCGGTCGTTTCTCCTTGCGCTGACTATAGTTGTAATGCACGGGGTTGGGGCAATGCTAATGGGGTCCCGTCTCTTTTCCTCCAAACCTTGCCTTGAATTACTTTATGGTGTTGGCTTGAGTTATACTTTCGTATAAATTGTTCCAAAAGTATATCTATGCGGAAATCTATGATTCCTGGCAAATTTTAAATACGTTTTGTGTGTGTGTGTATGAGTGTGTGTGTGTGTGTGTGTGTGTGTGTGTGTGTGTGTGTGTGTGTGTGTGTGTGTGTGTGTGTGTGTGTATGTATGTGTTTCATCTTTAATGGTCCGTTGCAAGACCTCTAGTATATTCCCTGGAAAGAAACAGCGAGCAGTGCGGGCACGGGATTTTTTTATTTTTCCCACGATAAGAAAAACACGGACTGGTTGACAAGAGAACCAGTCCTGGTATCGACCCAAACTCAAGACATAAACCAAATGTCAAAAGGCAAAAATAGAGCCAAAAACATTTCCAGGCTCTCTCTGGTAGGGAGAAAGTCTGAAATGCAACTTCTTGTTCTTCCAGTGACAAAAGAAGAGGAATACGAAAGAGAACAATAACAATAAGGTGAAAGAAAATGTGAATGGGGAGCGAAGAGACAGACGACAAAGAGGAAACAGACAATGGCGAAAGAGAGACAGAGAGAGAGAGCTTGGAACTGAGAGGAAGGTGGGGGGAGGATGGAGGAGAATGGGGAGGGAGAGAGATGGAGGCTGAGGTGGAGGAATGTTGGAATGGGCGGCAACGAGTGATGGAAAGACGGTGGATGAGACGCACGGAGAGGAAAGGCCGGAGTGGAGAAGATGGAAGATGGAAGGACGGAAGGAGGATCCAGGCAGATAAAGTGCTAAGGTGACGTCATCCGCTGAATCATGCAGCAGGACCTCAGCAAGCCCACCCCCAACCCCCAAACCCCCACCTCATCTCCCACCCCCACTACCCCAGCTCTTGGATTCCTCCCCAACACACAACAGCGTGCGCACATGCAAATCCTGAGATAAAGCGTACACACACTCGATTGTATGTGCGTGCGTACACACACATACAAGCACACACACACCTTTGTATATACATGTATGTCATATAAAATATGTAATATATAACACATAAGGGAATTCATGGTAACGTGACTGGATGCAGAGAAGAGAGAGAGAGAGAGAGAGAGAATGAGGGAAGGCTGGACAAGCTGTAGTATAGAACTACAAGTGGTGGATGCAGTGATGTGCTCTGGTGATGATGAGTTCGGTCAGTGGTGGTGGTGGTGATGTAATGATTAACAATGGTGAAATGATGAACCAAAAGACAGAGTTTTGGTGGAAATACATTGTTAGAGTCAGATTAGTTGAACCATCGTCAGAGATGTGGTGCAAATTTGTGGCGTTGATAGGTAAGACACCATAATAGAACTGTGGGTAGTGATGGAGGTTGTGGTGGTGGTGGTGGTGATGAATCACTTCATAAAATGCGGTAGTGAAGAAGTGTCGGTGATGTGATGATACAAACGAGAGTACCGTACATGGGTGACGGCAAATCACTTCCTGAGCCCACAACAATCAGGCAACACACAATCATGACATTCTGATCAAGAAACTAGCGTCATCTTCAAGTGACGACGCGGACAATTTAGCGGATTTATTCATTCATTTATTGATCAATTTCTTTATCTATTCAATATCTATTTATTTCACTGCATTAATATTGTTTTTAATGTGTGGTTTCCAACAAATTTACAACAACAGGTGGGGGCCAATATCCCTTGATGCACCACCCGCTTTTCCCAGTCCCAGCTCTGGCTCGTATATCATATACTGACTAGATGACGTAATTATGGCATCGGAGTGATGAACGTGATATCTGCGGTAGTGCTGAAACACAGATGGTTCGTGGTGACGTCGGCGGCGGTAGTGGGGGGAGGGGAAGGGGGAGGGGGAGGGGGCTTTATATTCGAAATCTAATCGTGACTGCTTAGCGCGCCATGATTGGCACCTACCACGTCATGATTGGCTTCCCACGCGGAGACCGTTCACGCTGCTCCCACTCCCAATCAGCAGAATCCATCCGAGATGAACATTGTTGAACATCATTGAACATCGTGAATTCGGCCGACGTGTTCAATACGAACAAGGAACGGGTATGGTCGGTGTGTGCGTGTGTAGTAGTAGTACTAGTTTGAGTATAGTAGTGATAATGATTATAATGATGATAACGATAATAATGATTATAATGATGATAACGATAATAATGATAATAATAAAATAATAATAAACGATTTATTGAAAACGTGGCAGGTGAAGGCTGAAAATACACATATTAAGGTAAAAGGGTACATAATAAATGATTACCTATAATATGATGCTGAAGTGATTGTGAACTATACAAATATATAAAACATGAACATATAAAAATGATAGACGAGTCTTAGTATATGATGTTTGGATTAGATGTTGTTTAATGAGTGTACAATAGAAGGTATGGGACTGTGTTTATATCTGTCTGCGTGGTGCTTCGAAAGGCTCGAGTGTATTGTGATGTCTACAAAGTAATGTCGTAACACATTCGTAAAATTCAACAAGAACCCACTGTGTTGGATAAGAAGAAATGAAATAGATGATATCCATATATTTCGATCACGGACTGTGATCCTCTTCAGTGGAATACGTATTCCACTGAAGAGATCACAGTCCGTGATCGAAATATATGGATATCACCTATTTCATTTCTTCTTATATATTTCGATCACGGACTGTGATCCTCTTCAGTGGAATACGTATTCCACTGAAGAGATCACAGTCCGTGATCGAAATATATGGATATCACCTATTTCATTTCTTCTTATCCAACACAGTGGGTTCTTGTTGAACTATTGTGATGTCTTGTGGCCCGGGCAGGACGGTCAGTTTCCGACGGTAGAAGGTTACGTTGGCGAGGATGACGTCATAGCTTGAGGCCGAATATTTTCAGTGTCTCTTTGTGATGGTCGGAGAGTTTGGGCGAGTCGAGGATGGTTAGAACAGCCTAGGATGATTTTGCATGCCCCTTTTCTGTACCCTTGCTAGCTGCTATTCCTGAGTGAGATTGATAGAGGGGGTCCAGGCTGAAGATGCATAGCAAAGTTTAGGCAGAATAAAGGTGAAATATATATTCTTCAACTCCTTCTCTGGTGTTCCAAGTGATCTCAGCCTTCGCAGCATGTAAAGTCGATAAGATGCTGCTCTGACGGTGTTTGTCACATGTTGCTTCCTTTCCAGTTGGTCATCAAAAGTGATTCCCAATAATTTAGTGGACTTGACTACTTGGAGAGGTTGGGTGCCGATTGTGACATTTGGAGCAGGTACAGCCTTCTTTGATGTGCAGAAGTGCATGGTGACCGTTTTTGTACTGTTAATGGTCACATGGTTGTCAGTCGTCCAGGCTTGTAGCTTATCAAGAGTAGCCTGCAGTGGAGAGTAGTCAGGAGCTGTATTGTCAACGGTGATGCCAATAGTTGAGTCGTCAACGTATTTCCAGTGATGGGAACCGTCAGCTAGAGAGAGCTAGAGAGAGCTAGAGAGAGAGTGAGAGAGAGAGAGAGAGAGAGAGAGAGAGAGAGAGAGAGAGAGAGAGAGAGTGTGTGTGTGTGTGTGTGTGTGTGTGTGTGTGTGTGTGTGTGTGTGTGTGTGTGTGTGTGTGTGTGTGTGTGTGTGTGTGTGTGTGTGTGTGTGTGTGTGTGTGTGTGTGTGTGTGTCGCGCGCTCTCGAATGGTGCTTCACGGCCGTACAAAAAAGAGAATGACAAGCAAGACGAAAGGGTTGGTGGAGTTAGTGGCAATGATGATGATGACGATGATGATAAATGAAAGGTAAAGAAAGAAAGAGGAGGGGGAGGGGAACAAGGATTACTTGTGTGAAGAAAGGTTGAGGGAAACCCGTTGATGGAGGGGCGAAGGGTGAGTGAGGAGGACAAGAGAGGGAGTTAGGAGGAGGAAGAAGTGGAGTTGGAGTGACTCGCTGGACGACTGGGAGGCAGGAGAAAAATG
>NC_134819.1:11468645-11476145 GCF_046742065.1 Oratosquilla oratoria
AAGAGACAGTGAAGAGGGGGCTAAGGAGTGCAGGAAAAGGACTGAAGAGAGGAAATAGAATAAAGAGTAAAAGAGAGAGAGAGAGAGAGAGAGAGAGAGAGAAGGGGGGGGAGTGAAAGACGGGGAAGGGAGAGGGAGGGAAGGGAGAGGGAGGGAAGGGAGAGGGAGGGAAGGGAGAGGGAGGGAAGGGAGAGGGAAGGAGTCGAGAAGGGAGAGTTAAGAGGGTGAGGGAAAGGGACGAAAGGTATAGGAAAACAGAGGGAGGAATGGAAGAGAGACGAGGGAAAGGAGAAATGGGAGGCAACGGGAAGAGAAGAGGGAGAGAGAGAGGGAGAGGGAGAGGGAGAGGGAGAGGGGGAGGGAGTGTGAACGAGTGAGAAGCCATGGAAGCATGGATCAGCATGGAAGAGAGAAGGGAACAGCGGAGCGTGAAGGTCAGGACGAGGAAAAGAAGAGTGAAAAAGCAAAGTGGGGGAGAGAGGAGGAACAAGAAAGACACGAAGAGAATGGGGGAAAAAGTGGAGAGGGAACTAGAATGAAGAGAGGGGGAAAATGAAGAAAAAGAGTGAAAAGAGGAAAACAGAGGAAAGGGAAAAATTAGAGAGAAGAATGGAGAAGGAACAAGAAGAGAGGGGAAAAGTGAAGAAAGAGTGAAAAGGGGGAAAAGAGAGAGGAGAGGAAAGACCTAGGAGGGGAAAAGAACGAAGAGAGGGAAAAGAGAGATAAGTGTGAAAGCGTGAAGAATGAAAAAAAGAGTAAAAAAGAGAGTAATGGAAAAAGAATGAAGAGGGAACAAAGAGTGAGGAGAAGAGAGAGTGAAGAGGGGGCTAAGGAGTGCAGGAAAAGGACTGAAGAGAGGAAATAGAATCAAGAGCGAAGAGGATAAACAGGGACAAAATGGAGAGGATTGAAAAGGTGCTAATAAAAGAGGTAAAGTAGATAAGAGGAAAGAGATGAAGAAAAAAGGCGTGAAAAAGAGAAAAAGGGAAAAAGAGGAACAATGAAGAGGGAGGAAAAAAGAGTGAAAAGAGGATAAGAGAAGGTAAACAGATTAAAGTGAAGACGCGAAAGAAGTGGGAAGAAAATAGATGTTTAATAGTGCAGAAGGCAAAAGAATGAAGGAAAAATGTTGAAGAGGGTAACAGAGTAGGGTGCATCTATTCAATTCCATGTAAAAATTGCGACAAATGCTATATTGAAGTATGGAAGACAAATGAGTGGAAGGGCGGTGAGGTAAACACAGAGAACAGTTGGAGTTTTATTCACTGACGTTACTGTATGTACTTTGAGAATGTCCTGGTAAGGACGAAACGTCAGTGAATAAAATTCCAACTGTTCTTTGTGTTTAGATCACCGCCCTTCCACTCAAATGCTATATTGGTCAGACTGGAAAAGAATTAAAAGTAAGGTTAAAACAACATCAGTATAGCGTCAAGAGTGGGCAAATTTCTAATGCATTATTTATTCACCTAAGGGATTTTAATCATTGCATAAATTGGGAGGGTGCTAAAGAAATTGTTAAAAATAAGTCACATTTGACTAGAAATATAATAGAATCCAGTCTGATCAAAGATACATTTGTCAATAACTTAAATTTAAGTCATGGTATGTACAAACTGGACAATCTTATTGTGAAAAAGGTAGTGGCCCAAACGTCCGCTGCCGCGAACGGGTCAGGTCGACAATAGAGCCTCACAACCTTTCCCGGTTCCCTTCCTGACCTTACACTCTGTGTATATATTCTTGTGTCCTTTTTCATTTCTATGTACCCTGAGGATGTCTGAATAGACGAAAGCGCTTGGTCATAAATTTATCTTTTTCCTTGGTGGTTTTTCAGCATATATACATATGTATATATATATATATACATATATATATATATATATATATATACATACATATATATACATACATATATATATACATATATATATATACATACATATATACATACATATATATATACATATATATTACATATATATATACATACATATATATACATACGTATATATATATAATTATATATACATACATATATATACATACATATATATATATATACATACATATATACATATACATATATACATATATATATATACATATATTATATATATATATATATATATATATATATATATATATATATATACACACACGTATAACATTGCGAATCAACAATAATTCTTCAGTCCCATGTGTCACTTTCCCTAGGTTGTCGCCAGATATTACTTCATTCATCGATGAAGTGGCATCCCTCGGCAACGAGGCTATGCGTGAACGAGTGGGATAGGATGGGCGAGAAAGTGGGCAGACCAAATTCCTGAGTTTCGACTAAAATGCCATCGACTAGAACTAATTAGCAGAATGTAGCTTAATTGGTAGTCCCATCACACAGATGGCACAGGTCACAATTTGAAGAGAAACTCGTCACACATTGTCCGGGAGAGATAAAACCTATTTCCGGGTGGACATGTAGTCCTACATTTCAGTTCACTGGTCCTTCCCAGTAGAATGCTACAAGCCGAAACATAGGAATCTAGTACACTAGCTTTCTCGTACATCCCCTCCCACCTTTACACACACACACACACACACACACACACACACACACACACACACACACACATATATATATATGTGTGTGTGTGTGTGTGTGTGTGTGTGTGTGTGTGTGTACACATGTACACACACATGGTGATGGTGGTGATTATGACAATGGTAATCGTAATGGTGAAGCCGACGGTGGTTCTACTGGAGTCTTGTAAAGGCAGGCTGGTTATTCGTTGCCCATTATAACACAAGCGCTCTCATCTTGTCCCTGCATGCAATCGAATGAAGTCCCTCTAGGTATGTACAAGGGCTGTGTTGTCGCCCCTTTCCATGGACAGATCTGTTCTGCACAGGACCATTACCGGGTATGGCTGAAGTTGTAATAATAGTGTTGTTAAAACCTTAAGAATATAAAAAAGTGCCTCAGGTATCTTGGAGTGCTCTCGACTCCGAATTTTTCGCTCTGAATATTGGAAGACCTCTAGTAGGTGTCCGTTGACTCCGTGTTACATTTTAAAGACACCAAGATCAGCTCAACAACAACACCCACCTTCCTTCCCGTCACTGGCTGGAACACCACCACGTCCCTCCCTCGCCCTTCAATCACGCCCTTCGCCCGTGTCTGCTCCTTCTGATCCCATCGAAGGACCAGCTAGATCCTGCCCGCATGCGTTTTTGCCTGTGTGCATGACACATAGGAGCCTGGAAATGCTCTACACGAATGTCACTGCAAAGCCACAATACAAGTTACGACGCTCGCTGAAGAATCACAGTTCACTTAACTCTCTCTCCCATCTCTCTTTCTTTCCCCTAATGCACCATAAGATTTTCTTTGAAGTATGAAAAAATGTCCACGACACTCACTCACTTTCATCTGTTGCCACTACAGCTATCCTCCTGCAGGATGTTGCCCCACGGAATAGACGTTGGAGAGGTTCTTCTCCCCCACCGCAGTCTCTGAGGCCTCTTGAAAACGCCCCGAGTTCCAGTCCGAATCTTCCACGGAATAAATCTGTGCTTGTTTATGCAGTCATTCAAACCATGAGAAAGAAAAACCGTCGTCAGTTCTGGACTCGCTCTATAAACAACACTAAATTCTTGCAGGGCGAACTTTACACCCTGTATGAAGACTTAAAAGCTGACGACGACAAATTCTTAAAGTCCTTCATGATATCAAACCCAACTTTCCAGGAACTTTTGGCCAAAGTCACTCAGCTGAGAGCGATGCAAGCCCTCATTATACCACTAGTAGCCGGCAAGGACACGCGCGACCTTGCTGGCGTTTGCGCGCGTGTAACGCGTCGTGTGAAAGGTCCCATTTAATTCCTCCTTTGTATCTCTTCCCTACTCTATCACTATCAATTTTACTGTTTTCATTTTTTCGACATGACCCGCAACTCCTACTCTTCCCTAAGTAATCGGCGGGAATGTCCAAGGGTCCTTGATGGGTAGCCCGAGCTCCCTTCCCACGCTTGCAGATTTAATTTCTATTAAAAAAAAAAAAAAAAAAGAGGAAGAAGCCAACATTACGAAAACAGAGGACACAAGGCTGAATTAATTTTGTTATTGAAAGAGGATTCGACCCAAGGATTCGCATTAAGGCCTACTAACGGGAAGAAGCGTGATTAAGGATGGCTTAATGGGGGGAAGTAGGAGGGGGGGTGCAGCACGTGCTGTTGTGGGGGCGGGGAGGGCAAGGAGAGCAAACCGTCAGGCTCTACTACTTGTTTCCGTGAAACTCCTTCGGAAGATGAGGAGGCTACGCTAGGAGGCGCGTTGCTACGACCAAAGCCGTCACATTTGCCCTATGCGCTTAAGAGGCTGATGTGACAGGTAAGTCACTGCTGGGAATCAGAGAGGGGTGCGGGATTCGAACCCATAACTAAACGAATGCGATACCAGCACGTTTTAGATTAGGCTACCCCACCTGCGCACTGCTTGGGTGACACCACTTCTGCTCGGAAGGAATGGGTTTTATCTTCCACCTTCCGCATCCCTTTTTGTAGATAGCGATACTTGTCCAAAGGATTACAAAGGATTACAAAGGCGGAGCATACCGACAGGAGACGCCCTGGTCCATACCTAGGTCGGATGCGAAAAAATCCTAATAATAACAATAAATGAATAAATAAAAACTATAATAATGTAAGTATCAAATAAAATACATAAATAAACGCACATGCAGTCAAACAACAAACAGGTAAATAGTAAATAATAATAAATTGACATATAACTAATAATAAATGAGAATCAAACAGACAAATGATAACAAAACAAAAACAAATATCAAATAAGTAATAATCATTACAGCATCTTGTTTAGGTGTTTATCTAAATGATTTTTAAAGCTTCGAACTGAACTACATTGCACTGCCTCTGCACATCAAGACAGTCTATTCATCTCCGTGGCCACGGTCTTACAAAGGAAGAGCATGCCGCCGACAGGAGACCTTTTGATCCTAACTAGGTCGGATGCGAAAAAAATAAACAAATAAATAAAGAAATAGATCAACGAATAAAATAGTGATAAATAATAAACAGAAAAATAACTGTAATTCATAATAATGCATAAAAAATAAACAGATAATAATAAACAAATAATAATAAATCAATGAAATTAAATTTCTTAGGTGTTATCTAAATGAATCTTAAAAATTCGAACTATACTACATTGCACTGCCTCTGCAGGAAGTTTATTCCATTCATTTACTACACGGTTGGCGAAGTTGTTTCTACCCACTTCCAAATTAAATCTACTTCCTGACAGTTTGAGACCATTATTTCTTGTCTGATTCGCATTCAGTGTGAAAATTTCGTCACTTTTGATGTCAATTCCCTTTAGAATCTTAAATATCAGTATCAAATCACCCTTGAGCCTATGCTTTTTTTTTTCTTAAGGAAAACAGGTTCATATATTTTAGTCGATTTTCGTATGATTTGTTTCTGATATTTGGAATCAGTTTTGTGGCTCGCCGTTGTACTTTTTCCAATCTGTCAATGTCTTTAATAGGATTAGGTGACCATACGGATACAGCATGTTCCAAATGTGGACGAACTAACGGTTTATATAGTTTGTTAAATTGTCAAAGTAATTTTCGTGGTCTTTAGACAAACCGGCGAGAGCGGGACGCCATCTGCCTAGGCGGCGGCTACTCATCCCCTTCCACCCTCTGCATGACCTTCACCCCTGACTATAACCCACCTACATTGAACACTTTGCAAGTAGAGATTGGAGAAGGGTGAGCATTCGGACTATATAGGTTTACCTCCCGTGGTAGTTTTGTATTCGCTCAAACCAACCTCTGTGGAAAAACATCTGCTAGCCTCCCACCCCTCTCCCTTTCCGATGAAACCAAGGTCTCCATCTTTCTCTTCTTCAGTTTGAGCCGGTTCGTCTTTGTTTTCGAAATTCCACGAAGACTTGCGTGCAGACAACACTCTCCGTCGACAGCGTCCTTGAGGAGGCGCCAGAGGAGCATCTTCTCATGCAGAGATACCATTCTTCATTCGAAGGCATAACGCTTCGTTCTTGTCTGTGGCGTTCAGGTACTTCCTTCCACACAACCCCCAACCATATATACGACGTGTTCCAAGACTCACTGGTCTGTGGCGCCAGGGTACTCTCGCCCCCCCCCAATACACAACCCCCCAAGACTCCTCGGCATCCACTCCACCTCCATCTCTCCCCCAGTCATCCTCAACTCTAAGTCGTCCTTTGTCAAGCACTGTCCTTGCTAACGCCCAAAGTATATTAAATCTGTCCATATTTTCCGAAAAATATCTTCTGAGTCGACGTGATGTTACGTCGCTTTCAAGCCTTTTTTTTTTACTCTGGATCTCACAAGACCAGTTTCCTTCCACATGGACACACTTTATATAGTTGTGTGTGTATATGTGTGTGTGTGTGTGTGTGTGTGTGTGTGTGTGTGTGTGTGTGTGTGTGTGTGTGTGTGTGTGTGTGTGTGTGTGTGTGTGTGTGTGTGTGTGTGTGTGTGTGTGTTTCAGTGGGGTGTATGGAGGTTCTGACAGGAGACGTTGTACCTCTGCCGCAGGGCAGCCGCACCCCTTTGGGTGGCTCTGAGATATTGGTCGTCACTCACACCTCAACTCTCACTTGCCTAGCTCCAAGCGCCACACCTTGGGCAACCATCTCGGCTGATGGGCTGATGGGCAGTGAAGGACCCCACTGCCTTGTGGGCTAGCCTTTTGAAACAAAGGCTTTGGGTGCTCCCCGAGATAGATCATGCACGCACGCACTGGGTATGTGCAATGAGGCGGGTGACAGAATACTTTCTTTCTGGCACAGTGGTAACCCCCTGAAGCAGTGTTATCAGACAGGCCGTCGAGGATTTACTTGCCATCTAGTGCCTGGTGGCTCTGCCAAGTGTGTGAGCCTAAGGCCGGCCATACACGTGCAGTTTAAACTGACAGTTACAACTGTTCAGTTATAACTGTCAGTTGAAACTGCATGTGTGTGGGTATCTCAATATCACTGAGATACCCACACATGTGCAGTTTCATGATTCGCTTTCTTTAGATCGTTAGTCTCCTGGTTCCATGATTCCTTCATAAATCTCATCTCCCTATGTCTATAATTTTACCAAAATTATTTTCTTGTACCCAAAAAGTCCAGGAAAAGGTCCTTCTTCGCCACTATCTAAAAATATATATATTTTCGTACCTAATGGAGATCTAAAGCTCATGTTTACATTTTGTTTCGCTATCGTGCCGGTTGGCTCTGGGTTCGTGTTTACCTTTCGCTTCGATGCTTTGCCACCAGGGGACTTTTCTGGTCTGTTTTCATTATTTTCCATTTTTCTTCAATACTCACTATTTGCGCTGTAATTAAACCCTCGAGCATCCACAAGTTTTCCCCTTTCCCTTTAACATTACCTAGGTATCCTGCTATTGCAGCACTATTGAGACGTTCCGCTTTTAATGTGTT
>NC_134819.1:11483645-11511145 GCF_046742065.1 Oratosquilla oratoria
CTAACGACTAATTTGAAACCAGGCTCGACAGATCGTAACACAGGGACGGGACACTACGAGTGCAACCTATTCCTGTAAACAGAATAAAATACATACATCGACCCACATCCTGCGTAACCAAAAGTGACTAAATTGAGAACATTGAAGAACATTCCAACACGTCACACTGTCACACGTACCGTAGCTGACAACTCGTCACACGTGCGCACACTAATCAACAGATGGAACGAAAAAAGTAGAAATCGGATGGCAGACAATAAAAATCGATCACCTAATATCCGCACGGTCACTTTCACAAATAGTATCATTAGGGCACAATAAGTAGCAAAGTGGGACTCCCAAAGCTACTTGGTTCTATCATCTGGAGATCGATCAAGACTGGCTGCTGTCGAAGGAGATCTTGATCACGGCGACGTCCATTTCAATAATGACCTTATACCCCGAACCGTCGTGCCTTCCCAGAAGGCGTCGATATAATTTATTTTATTTTATTTTTTCTTCTTCATACTTTTTAGCTCACCCACTCTAACACCGACAGCGTCGTGATGAATTATGACCGAGGATGGGGTCAGGTACCTTTAGCTCCTCCTCCGACTCCACCCCCCCCCCTCGCACCGACAAGTCATGACCTGTGTGCGTGCGTGCGTGCGTGTGTTTGGGAATGGGACCTTTCTGATGCCTTCCCACAATGCGCAAGACTGAAGTTCTTAGTGGTGGTGATGGTATGGATGATGATGATGGCGGTGATGATGGTGGTAGTAATGATATGATGGTGGTGATCTTCGTCGTGGGGGGGGGAGTGTTATGGTTTAGGAGAGTCCTGCTGGGGTTCTGCCGGATACCCCCTGGACCTCCTAAATTCTGGTCTCGATCCCTAAATTACTGACTGTACGTATATATATACCTATCCAGTATTTGCCCCCTCAAAAGATCCCGAAATCCTTCTTACCATTTCAACTTTCTACTTAATTTAGACCTTCATAATGTCCAAGTTTTCTATCTGTTCTTGTGTATGCATGTTATTAAGAATGCTGATCCCATAAATTTTGTCTTCCCACATATTTGCCGCGAGACAGAGGGAGAGAGAGAGAGAAGGGGGGATAGAGAAAGAGAGGAAGTGAGAGAGACAGACAGAGAGAGAAAGAGAGAGAGGAAATGAGAGATACAGAGAGAGAAAGTGAGAGATACAGAGAGAGAGAGAGAGAGAGAGAGAGAGAGAGAGAGAGAGAGAGAGAGAGAGAGAGAGAGAGAGAGAGAGAGAGAGAGAGAGAGAGAGAGAGAGAGAGAGAGAGAGAGAGAGAGAGAGAGAGAGAGAGAGAGAGAGAGAGAGAGAGAGGGAGAGGGAGAGAGAGAGAGAGAGAGAGAGAGAGAGGGGGGGGGAGAGGAGAGAGAGGGAGAGAGAGAGAGAGAGAGAGAGAGAGAGAGAGAGAGAGAGAGAGACAGAGAGAGAGAGAGAGAGAGAGAGAGAGAGAGAGAGAGAGAGAGAGAGAGAGAGAGAGAGAGAGAGAGAGGGAGAGAGGAAGTGAAAGACAGGGAGAGAGGAAGAGAAAGATGAAGAGAGAGGGGGAGAGGAATATAGAGAAGGAGGGAGAATTAGGGAGAGGGAGAGAGAGGGATGGAGAAGGCGAGAGGGGGATGGAGCGGGAGAGGTGAACCTCACCCAGCTCAACTCAACCTATCCAATCTAACTCAACTTAACCACACACAGCCTAACCAAACACAACCTAATCCAATTCAACTTTACCTAACCTAACACAATCTAAAGGAACGGTTACACTAGTCGACGGATGGGTTGGATTCCGAGCCCAGGGATGGATTTCGTCCAACGCTGGAGAATTTGGGCTGGACGCCCAACGCAATACCGTTGTAGTCCTCACCTCGGAAGACATCAGAGGGAAACAAACTGAAGAAATATGTTAACAGTATTCATGTTTAAGGCATATTTAAAAATATATATTTTATTAAATAGTTCAAAATTAAATTCAAATAGAAAGTTTATGGAATGCATATTGTGGCAATAAATAGTCGTTTGACTGCCGTTATATGTAAACATTACACATTTTTTACGCGCGAAAACACTTCACCATTTGTTTGGTATCTACACTTTTCGCCGTGATGGAGTGGAATACTGAAATTATCCATGCTCTAATAGAGAAGATAATGATAATATAATATCTCTGTCTCACTGTGTCAACCCTTCAATTACAATTTTCTATGGATGACAAACGTCTTCTGCCTAGTGCTCGATAACGTACGTGTGTGTGTGTGTGTGTGTGTGTGTGTGTGTGTGTGTGTGTGTGTGTGTGTGTGTGTGTGTGTGTGTGTGTGTGTGTGTGTGTGTGTGTGTGTGTGTGTGTGTGTTTGTGTGCGTGTGTGCGTGTGTGTGTTTCCTCATTCTAGATAGAAGGTGGGGCTAGATGAAGCTCCTTTTACGTGGTTGGTGGGAATTTCTCTAAACTGTAAGGTTGGACTCGCGTGTAACCATTTATTATGGGATAAACGAATGCAAAGGCTGGATTTCAAACATTCCGTTGACTAGTGTAACCCTATCAAGCCAACTCAACCTAATGTAACCTAATCAACATCTAACTATAGAACTACATCCCAGGACGACTGTGCCCCCACCAGGCAGTCTGTTCCATTTAAGCTCCCAATGCAATTCTATTCAGCCCTGAGCCCCCTGGGGAAAAACCTGGGTGGTAATTATATCATCCATGAAAAATGTAAATTCTATTGTACGCTTCACCTGAATATATTCTATTTTGACTTAAGTTTATTTTGTACAGAACACTGACAGCAATGGTGGCTATTTCTTTGTTTTCTTGTACCTTTATGCCAGACTTTTTTTCTTCCTTTGCATGGGAAAAAAGTGAGAAATAGGTCCACACATCAAGCCAATGGGGAACATATATAAAAGAATCGTTGATCTACGGTCTATGCAACGACATGACGTCACTGCACAAGTATCCAACGGTTTTCTGTGTCGCCATCAGTTTCATAACTTGTTCCGTTTTCTAATTTTTGGTTGGCAGAGAACGTGTTCTACTTATTGTTTATAAAAAAAAACGTACTGTCATCCTTCGTGGCACATTCTGGTCAAATGTGTTTTGAAATTCAAGCCTAGTCCATTTACACCCTATTTCATTTAAAGACTAACAGATGCCGTTTTTCAATGTTACTTTTCATCTATATAAATGTTGCATCTTATCAAGAATAATTCAGTTCCCAGCGGTAATCTTTTTTCTTAATGGATGCAGCCTTGCAATTCTATTCATACCTGCGGCATCTCTTCGAATCGGGATTTAAATTAATGTGAACTGTATTTCTTTATTTAATTTAATATTCATTAAATCAAAATTACCCGTATACAAAATATCAATTTTTTTTTCTAATCAATTCTGAATTTCGTGTTAACCCCTTCTGTACCGGGTGCCACTTTGACCTTCCTTTGGACTACCGTCAGGCGACTTCATTCAACCATGCACGATGCCCTTGGCAGGGAAGAAGCTGAAACCACCTCGATTAGCCCATTCCATACTGGCTGGCATAGTCTCTATTCTGGCTGTCGCTACGCTTTCTCTCTCTCTCTCTAAGTTACAGAGGCCCATATACTCGTACGAGCAAGTTGGGACGCATCCTAACGGAAACTGGGCTCCTCCTCCTCCTCCTCCTCTTCTTCTTCTTCTTCCCTCTCTCCCCAGTACTTGAGCGTTGGGTGATGATCGATGGCCGACGACAAGCCATGCACTGGCATCTCTCGCTAACGCACTCTTCCCAAGCTTCTCGTAAACATCAACTCTCGCCTTCAACAAGTCATCAACTCGTAAAATGACTATAGAAGATACATAGGGGAAAATTAAAAATATAGATATTACTGATACAAGGTTTTTGCTTAACAATAGCTTAGTGCGGTCTTTAACAGACAATGGTCTGATGCACCTCCCTTACGTACGAATACTACGATACGGTCCGATTTCGTGCCCACTAAAAAAAAAAAAAACTCAGTCCCCAACCCGGCACCCTCCTCTCCGATGCACGTCCAATATCAATCTTCAGCAACTCCCAGCAGATATCTATATATCAAGATCGAGAAAATATTACCACATGTTATCATTCTACCGATCTAGAGGAATTTTTGAAGGTGAACTAGTTCCTACCTAGAAGAAGAAGTTTTTCGGAGAAGTGTTGCTACGGCTTTAGGGCATGTATGCATACTGAATATTATATGATTAACCTCAGGAGATCTAATGGCAAATCCACAAGTCTTTAAATGAATAACAATGTGAATAAAGGCGACTATCTTACTCGTACGAATGAACACGCGCGTCATGTTCACGAAGAAGAAAAAGGAGCATCGTCATGAGGAGAGCGACTCCAGCGTTTCTTCCCCGAGATGATCCTGACAAAAAGACAAACAAATCAACAGAATCTTCCACAGTTCTGCCCGTCCTCATGGTAGCGGTGGCCGTAGTCAATTATTAGTAATCGATTACTATGATTACTCTCTGGGAGAGAGAAAAAAAATGTAATCGAATATATGGAACGTGTAAAAAATAAATAAAAATAATATTACTTTAGAGGGAAGCTGTGAATTTCAGCCTAGTTAAACCACAATGATCATGGTGCCCCCCCCACTCCCCCCCACCTCCCCGGAAGCCTAACCACTGACCCTGGGCTCCCGGCAGCCCCACTCAACGGTGGTTAATCAGCCGCCAATCAAATGTGAGGAGGTTATGTAAGTCGTCGCATCTTCAAGGGAAGGAGGGTGTGGGGGAATGAAGAGGGAAAGAGGAGGAAAAGGAAAAGATCGGTAGAGAGGGTGAGAGAGGGTAAGAGAGAGAGAGAGAGAGAGAGAGAGAGAGAGAGAGAGAGAGAGAGAGAGAGAGAGAGAGAGAGAGAGAGAGAGAGAGAGAGAGAGAGAGAGAGAAAGAGAGGGAGAAACGGGGAAGGAGAGGGAGAAAGAGAGGGAGAGACAGACAGAGAGAAAGAGGGAGACACAGTCAGAGAGAGGGAGGGGGAGAGAGAGAGGAAAAGGTGAGAGGGTAAGAGAGTGAATGAGGGAGGGAGAGAGAGAGGGAAGAAGAGGGACAGAGAAGGTGAGAGATAGAGAGGGCGAGAGAAAGACAGACGATGAAAGAGGGAGAGAGGGAGATAGAGGGGAAGAGAGGGAGAGAGGGACAGAGGGTGAGAAAGGGGAGGTGGAGGAGATATAGAGAGGTGAAGAGAGACAGTAAGAGAAATATAACGAGAGAGAATGAGAGAGAGAAACAGGGGGGGAGAGAAATTTAAGATCATTACATTACTTTTCTTAATGATCTTATCACGATCAGTGCCACCAAGTCGACCCCTCCCCCAACTTCCCGTGGCAGAGGTCACCGCGTAAGAAGCCACAGCCTTCTTTAATGACGTCACGACCCTTGAGGATTTTCTCTTTGTCGTCATACATTATCCCCAGGTTTGGCCACAGGAAGAGGAAAAGGACGAACACTTTCGTTACTGTTATCATTCCAACACACTCGAGGGCAGGGCCGTGGGAAGAAATCCCGTCAAGACCTTCAACTAACAGGAGGAATACTACCAGGCTTCGAGAAAGGCGAGAAATTGCTATTAGGACTGTTATTATTAATTTTGCAAGGCGGTTGAGGATGTAACCTGATTAAATTAGCCTAATTTTCGTTAGATTGCCTTAAGTGAAATTTCATGTGAAATGGAACGAGACTACTCTTTCTAGTGAGTAACTGAGTAAATTTCGTAATTTAATTTTCTTAAAAGTCCATGAATTTATCCTATTAGTGCGCGTGCGTCCATCTTTTGTCGTGGATGAGAAATATACTTACACAATCATTTATATTATATATATTAATATATATATATATATATATATAAAGAACATAAGAATGAAGGAGACTGCAAGAGACCATAAGGCCTACACTAGGCAGCTCCGTATCCATCACCACCTGTCATATCCATCCATAAAGTTGTCTAATCGTTTCTTAGAAACAACTGATAGTTTCAGCGCTTACTACATGGTTACTAAGTTTATTCCATTCGTCAACCACCTTATTAGTAAACCAATTCTTGCCTATTTCCTATTTAAATCTAAATTTGTCCAGTTTAAAACCCTCACTGCGAGTCCTGCCCTGTTGTTTTAATATGATGACCTTGTTTGCATCACCCTTGTTAAAGTCTTTGATCCACTTGAACACCTCTATTAGATCACCCCGCACTCTGCGTCTTTCCAGAGAGTGTAAGTTAAGGTGCCTGCCTCTCTCCGTAAGGCAAATTGTCGAAACGTCTGGTTCTGAATAAAGCTCCATACTCTAGCCTTAACGTTTCATTTTGCCACCTCACCTCCATATATATATATATATTATATATATATATATATATATATATATGCGTAAGTATCCACTAGGAAAAGTAAACTAACGAAGCAGAGCGCTTTCGTATATATATATACATACATTTTATATGTATATATATATACATACATTTATATATATACATATATATACATTTATATACATACATGCATACAAACGTCCGATAAATCCTATCCTAGTTCCTCGTGATAGATATGACTGTGACGGTGGTAACGATGGTGATGAAATGGGAGGGGGGGGGTGCAACGCACCGCTTTCGCGACTCGGATCCAAAGACTCCCCCTAGTGTGTTGCAGTCCCGCTAGGGGGGAAGGAGGGAGGGAGGGAGGGAGGGAGGGAGGGAGGGAGAGAGAGAGAGAGAGAAACCACAAGAATGACTGGCATTTCATCTGTGCCCTGACCCGAAGCCTCGCAGGCAGGCAGCCGCCTCTATCCTTGTCTCACCTTGACAGCTCCTCTTCACACACACCCAGGTGGCGTTTTTCTTCTTCTTTGATTGGCTGTTAGCTATATTTAAAAAAAAATACAGAATATCAAAGAACTAAACATCTTTCAATAACCAACTTCTCGTCAGAGTGCGATAGATTCCCGATGAAAATCTTACTCCTTTTTTCGGTGATCCGTGAACACGCGTGTGTGTGCGTGCGTGCGTGTGTAATATCTGGTAATATACGACTTCTGAACTTTCATCCGGGGGAGTAATATCTGTCGATCACGAGCCCAGCACATGAACCGAGAACATGGTGATTTATACACAGGCACGCGCGTCGTCCGTCACGGTAATTTCAATGCCGACAAAGCAAGTAATCCGGGACGCTGTTGGCCCAAAGCGGACGTTGCACTCGCTCGCCTCGTGGGAGACGCTGGGGCTTCAGCACGCTGGCTGGCTCTGCATCTGAAAGAGAAGCTGCACACCCACGGCCAAATACGGACGCCGGACAATCTCCCAGACTTGACAGCACCATAAAAGGCACCGAGAACTTGGCGCCAATGGATTCGGCGACAGAGCAGAGCCCTGTGACGTTGCCAATGATAACGTATGATGACTGATGATGATGATTGATGTTGACTGATGATGATAATGATGACGGCGACGATGATGACGAAATGATCAGTCTAATAGGATTGATTGGTTTGCGTGTTTTCGTCAAACCGTACATGTATGGTAAACGAGGGCTTAGAGAGGTGACTTTCTTGGTTAGATCACTGTGGTCCTTTAAAACAAGCTTAACATTTTCATTATAGGTACTATCAACAGACTCAGTGGGTTTCATAGTGGAGTGTATGTGCTAGTGTTTAGTAAAATTTGTATTTTGTCCAAATAGTCCTGCTTATCTAAAATAGCAATCACCTTTGACTTATCGGCTTTAGTAACGTGGAGATCGCTATCATTATTGAAGTTATGAATGGCACTTCTGTTACAGTACTTAGAACAAAAAGATTCAGCTTATTTAAGGACTACAGTGATCTAATCAAAATTATCACGTAATCATTCCTAGAATCTTGTTTGTTTTCTCAGAGGGTGAAATACACTGCTTAGATGATGTGAGATCACTACTGATACGCAGAGATCCATTTCACTATCCACTTTTGTTAACGAATTTCCAAATAACTTGTAATCATACTTATTGTTATTTTTACCTATGTGCATAAGCTTACATTTACATGGATTAAACTTCATCAGCCACTTTTCTGACCATTGTTGTAGTTAATCTAAATATTTTTTAATATCTAAATGGTTTAAGTGATCATCTGTCATTCCACACAGTTTTGTATCAACAAATTTGGAGCCAATAGATTTCAGTCCGTGATCTATATCATTTATATATACTATGAATAGAAGTGGCCTAAGAAAGGAACCTTGAGGAACTCAGCTCGTAACATTTTTCCATCTAGACGTTTTGTCATTTAGAACAACTCTATTCGCGATCGTTTAACCAATTACTAGTACAGCTTAATAGGCTACGACTTATTCCGTGTGCAGCTAATTTAG
Source organism: Oratosquilla oratoria (assembly GCF_046742065.1). Taxonomy (NCBI): domain Eukaryota; kingdom Metazoa; phylum Arthropoda; class Malacostraca; order Stomatopoda; family Squillidae; genus Oratosquilla; species Oratosquilla oratoria. Next base: position 11,492,022 of record NC_134819.1, read on the forward strand.
CAAGTAGTCTTTCGAGCGGGACGGTATCAAAAGACTTTGAAAAATCGAGACATATTAAATCTATTTCGTTTTTGTCATAATATGAGGTTACCGGATAACTGAGAGAGATTATCGGGTAACTGGGAGAGGTTACCGAGTAGCTTGGGTTGTGACGGGTTGTCGTATGCTTGGGACAGCCTCCAGCTTTGGTTTGTGATGAAATGTCGCATGCTTGGTTTTGTAGCGGTTTGCCCATATATGAGTTTGTGGTGTTTTGTCCCATGTTTGGGTTTGTGGAGATTTGTTGCATGCTTGGGCTTGTGTCGGTTTGTCGCATGCTTGGGAGGTCCTTCAGGTACTCTGCATGCATGCTTAGGTTTGGGCTCAACTGATATATAATGCGTCTAAGATTGCGAGGCGTCTATTGTTTATCGCCTTTCCTACCTTCTTACATCAGTGGCCCCTAAAAACCACTCAAGAACTGACCATGATATAACCCTGACAAGAAATATGCTAGAAGAAAATACAGATGTTGGATATATGTACAGACGATACACGTCTTCCAATCTTCGAGGCATTATATATCAATTGGTCAAGCCCAAATAAACATGTATGAAGAGGACCTCAAGGCCCTCCCAAGCATGCGACAAACCGCCACACACCGAAACGTGCAATAATCCGCTACAAACCCAATTATAGAACAAAATACCACAAACCCAAGGATGGGACAAATCGCCACAAAACCAAGCATACGACATTTCGTTAAAACCTGAAGCAGGAGGCTCTCCCAAACTTACGACAATCAGTCACTACCTGGGCTATCGGGTAATCTTTCCCAGTTACTTTTTTACCTCTCCCAGTTACTCGGTAACCTCTTCCAGTTACCCGGTAACCTCCCTTGTGAACAGCAATTAGTATGAACCCAAAATTAAATATAATCACACCATTCATCGGAACATTCTTACTCTAACCATAGATAAAGAATATCTCAAGCTATTGAAGAAGAGTCTTGTACCCGAAATAGCGATGTAGTAATAATGACTACTTACAGTGAAGTCATAAATATCCTTTCTAAAGAGAACAAGTCCATAGTAAGGCATATAGAAAATATGAAAATAATAAGCGCACAACTAGCCATCACCCACAATAAGGTATATTACATATATATATATATATATATATATATATATATATTAGATATATTTATATATATCTATATAGATATATTTATATATATCTATATATAATATATCTATATATATCTATATATATATACACACTTAAATATATATATATATATATAATATATATATAATATATATATACATATATATATTCTATCGCACAGATTACTCCCTATACGGCTTGAGAAGAACTTTCTAATTAGTGCCAATTATCCCATGTTTGTGCACGTCCATTCGTTTTCAAAAGTCCAGACAAGTATTTGTTTTCATTATGCAGACGATGCTATGTATTGCTGAGTAATCAATATATTTTTTAAAAAATGTACTGTAAGTTGATTGACGTATTGCATCCAATCTGCGACGAAAGTTACATTTGTACCTGTGATACAAACCTAATGAGGTTTCGTGACTCCTGTCCGAGACTTTGCCTCTATGGAACCTATTGGTGTTAGGAGGTACTGAGTAGCTGCTCTCGTAACCGTTTTAGGGACTATTGGGGCAGATCACAGTCACTGCTGAGTATCTGAGAGAAATGCGGGATCCGAACCCACGACTAAGCATATGCGAAACCAGCAATCTTCCGAGAACGCTACCAGCGTGTACGAGTTGCGCTTGAAATCCAAGTCACGAAGTTTTTACTTTTTTCCGGGGTCAAGAGAGGGAACAGCTTTCTTTTTCGATGCCCCGTCAAGGCCACTTTCACAATTTACCCTCCACCCGGATACCGGAAAAAGGCTTCTGGGTGTTGCTGCCAAGCGATTTAGTTCATCTCCGTGACAATGACTTCTTCCGCACCAACTGGTGCAGCTGTTTCCTCTACACCGGCGGCGGCGGCTGCCGCGGGACCATTTCATCCATTCCATTGGCACTCCCTCCCCAAAACACAGACACACGTTCGGTGGATTCGTAAATACCTTCATGTGCGCTGGTAGCGTCATAAGAAACGTGCTATTCTCGAATTCACTGTTGTGGGTTCGAGTCCCGCATTCCTCTCCGATTCCCTTAAATGACAGCTAGTTACCTTCCCCTACAGTCCTCAATCCGCATTTGGATAGTGAAAAGGATATCGTCCTAATTAATCATCAGTAATGATCTCACATAGTCTAAGTAGTGTATTTTTGCCTCGGAGAAAGGAAATACGATTCTAGGACTGATTGTGCGATCTTTTTTATTTTAAAAATCCATCTGTCATTAACAAGCTATATAAATAACTAGTTCGTCCACATTTGGAATATGTTGCATCCGTATGGTCACCAAATCTTATTAAAGGGATTGACAGATTGGAAAAAGTACAAAGGCGAGCCACAAAACTGATTCCAAATATCAGAAATCACACGAAAATAGACTAAAACATATTACTATTTTCCCTAAAAACGCGTAGATTTTGGGGTGATTTGATACAGGTCATTAAGATTCTAAAGAGAACTGACAACAACAAATGTAACGATATCTTCACACTGAATGCAAATCAGACAAGAAATAACAGTCTCAAATTGACAGGAAGTAGAATGAATTTGGAAGTGGGTAGAAATTACTTCAGTGTAGTAAATGAATGGAGCAAACTTACTGCAGAGGTAGTGGAATGTAGTATAGTCCGAAGTTTTAAAAACAATTTAGATAATCATCTAAGCAAAGGTTGTAATGCCTGCCATTTTTTATTCATTTTTTTTTTCATTCATGTTTTCTTATCTATTTACTTATTATAAACTATCATGATTTATCTATTCATATACATATATACATATATATATATATATATATATATATACATATATATATATACCAAGGCTTCTTCCCCCTTACAAGGGGGGTAGCCAAAAAGGGAAAGACAAAATCATTTCCACCCATTCCATCCCTGAATACACTCCACACCCCTCCACCCTCCCTCTTATCTGAGCATCTCCTGGATGACGGGTCATCCCTGCACCTTGTCCACTGCCCTGGGTCAGAAGCAGTGTCGCAAGACACAGCACATCCACAGCAAGGCCGCTTCATTAAATCGGCGACCCCCCCTCTCCGTCCGCCCTTGCATATAAGGAGAGGACGTATATATATATATATACATATATGTATATACATATATACATATATATATATATATATATATATATACATATATGTATGTGTGTGTGTGTGTGCGCGCGTGTGTGTGTTTTCCCGCATCCGACCTAGTTATAGACCAAAAGGTCTCCTGTCGGTATGCTCTTCCTTTGTAATCCCCTTTGGTGCATTTGCCGAGGGGAAGGAAGAAAGGGAGGAAGGAAGTGAGGGAGGGAGGAAGGGAAGAAGTGAGGAAACAAGGAAGGGAGAGGTAGTGATGAAATAAAATAGTGAGGGAGTGAGATAGATAGTAACAGAGTGCAGGAGGAAGAGTGTCAGGAGAAAGGGAGAAGAAAGGAGGGAAGTACAGAGAAGAAGGAAGAGAGTGAAGGATCGAAGGAGGGAGGTGATAGGACTGAGGGAGAGGGGTATGGGAATTGAGATGGACAAATAGAAGGGAGAAGAGAAAAGAGGGAAGGAGGGAGGAAGAGAGGGAGGGGGAGGGTGCGTGGGGAGGCTACATTTCCAGCTGATCCCTTCCTTTTGTAATGCGCACGACGATCGTCTTCTGTTTGGCATTCAAGCCGGTTGCCTGCAATTAACAGAATATTCCGAACAACGAACTTCAATGGTGTGTGTGGTCCTGGAGTGATCTCTTTCTCTCTCTCTCTCTTCTCCTCTGCCAAGCCCCCACCCCCATCCCCATCCCCCTCATCAACCTCAACCCCACTCCTACCCCCTCACCACGAAAGGAAATCTCCAAATTTCGTCACCTCTACTTCGATCTGGACACGACCCTGTCCAGTTTCTCGAGTGAGTATGACGAGCTCGTGTCCTAAACATACACTAAATATTGAAATCCACTAATTGGACTGCGAAGGACGAGGTGAGAGGCGGCGATTTACATCATGAGGAGGATATCTGAGGAAACAGACTGCGAAGCAGTATTAATAGTCGACGCATCCAACGCCTTCAACAACATAAACAGAGAGGCCACCATACACATCAAAATCAAATGCCCAGTCTTGGCCAAATATGTGGAGGAAAAAAAAAATCATACGAAAATCGACTAAAACATATGAATTTGTTTTCCCTAAAAAATGTAGACTCAGTGGTGACTTAACACAGGTCTTTAAGATTCTAAAGGGAATTGGCAACATCAAAAGTGACAACATTTTCATACTGAATGACAATCCGACCAGAAATAATGGTTTCAATCTGTCAGGAAATAGATTTAATTTGGAAGTGGAAAGAAACAACTTTGCCAACCGTGTAGTTAATGAATGGAACAAACTTCTTGCAGAGGCAGTGCAATGTAGTTCAGTTCAAAGCTTAAAGATTCGTTTAGATAAACACCTAAGCAAGATGCTGTAATGACAGCCATTTATTTTATATTATTTGTTTATGTGTTTGTTATTGTTTGTTTGTTTGTTATTTGCTTGATTTTTATTTATCATTAGTTATGTCAATTTACTATTATTTACTATTTATATGTTTGTTTATCTAACTATACCTATGCATTTATTTATTTTGTTTATTATCTATCATAATTATTTTTCTTCAATTTATTTATCCTTATTACATTTTTTTCCGCATCCGACCTATTCATGGACCAAAAGGTCTCCTGTCGGCATGCTCCGCCTTTGTAATCCTTTTGTAGAACACATACTGGAAACCATCGCAGCATTTCGTCACCAACAGAGTTGGGAAGAAAGAGACGAAAGTGGAGGTCATCCAATCATCGGAAGGTACTACTCAGGGAGACCCGGTGGCCATGGCTATGTACGCTCTTGGACTTATGCACCTGCAGCAGAGGGTACAACATGAAGAAACCAGGGTTAAACAGGAAGCATATACAGATGAACTCGCGGGGGCAGGGAAAGTTGTGGATGTAAGAAAGTGGTGGGATCTGGTGCAGACACACGGTCCGCACTTGGGTTGTATCCCAAATGCAAAGAAGTCTGTCCTCATAGTGAAGACATTACTTTGAGGAGGGAAAAAAACTCTCTCAAGATTGTGAAGTGAAGATAACTAAGGAATGGGAAAGACATCTCTGTGCAGTGATCGGTCCTGAATCCTTTAAAAAAAGCAATATATCAAGGGCAAAGTTAACGAATGGGTGGCAGAGGTTAGGCTAATACCCAACTTCGCAAACACTGAACCGTAGGCGGCATATGCCGCATTCATATATGGTGTTAAACAGAATGGGAATTACATCTTAAGGACGGTACTGAACATCACCGAGTTACTAAGTCCCCTTGAAGAGACCATCAGAAAAGAGCTAATTCCGGCCATCACCAACGGACGGACACCAAACAAACAGGAAAGAAAACTAATTTAACTTCCAAAAAAATGGGAGGGCTAGACACCTCAAACACGCTTAACCTCGCCATCATAGAACACAAAAATTCCCTGAAAATCACGTCCTCCCTGACAAACAACATCATGTCACAAGATCAACAGGAGACCAATGTGGATGAAATCGGAGAAATGAGAAGAAACATATCAAAGGGCAGGGAAGTGAGGCAGGAGCAGTTTCGCACCTTATTAGATAATTTATTGAATTATATAAAAAGAAAGACTGGAATGGCACAGGAAGATGGGGCGTCCAATTGGCTGACAGCACTACTAATCAGGGCAAAGGGATTCCATTTAAACTAAAGAGAATTCACGGATGCCATTGACCTGAGGTATGGATGGCCATTGAATAGGTTGCCTATACCCGTTGCACTGAGATCTGGCCGTTAGGGCGGAGCACTGGGAGTTCCCCTGTGGTGCCACATATAATTATTCTATAATTTCATTTTATTTTATAATTCTATTCTATAATTTTATAATGTTGCCTCATATGATTATATTATAATTTTTTGTCACACACCACCACTGAGGTAAAAATCAAAGCAATGTTTTCTATACAAAGGTTTCGTTTCTTTAAGTCTAGATATGGCATATGTGCATGAGAGAGCGACGTTGCCGCTACATCTAATCTCTGGCCCCGCCCCCCTCATACTGCATTCAGAAAACATTGCATCCACATGCACGTTCTCGCCATGGATGCCCACATGTGGCAACACCGGGAAATCTCCTAGCCCCGCCTTATCGGCCAATTCTCCTTGCGCTGACTATAACAGGTATTCATATGCATGTGACAAAACGAGATAAGGGATCTCACTGTCCAAATGCTCCGGGAGGTATGCAAGGATGTGACCATCAAACTAATACTACTACCCCTAAGAGAGGAGAACTTCAGGTACCGTACTTCCAATACTTCAGATGAAGCACGAGTGGACGTCAGGGCAAGATGTTTCTGGACACGGGGGACAACTGGCTTTCTTTGACATACGAATATTTGATCCAGTGGGCCCCTGTTACAATGGCCTAACTGTTGAGGCGTCCCACTCCCGAAATGAGAACGAGAAAATCAGGATGTACGAGGAGTGTATACACAGAATGTGGACCAGGGCTCACTCGCTCCGATAACCTTCGCGACTTCAGGAGGGATGGATCTAAGGGCAAAGGCATTCTACGTTCGTCTAGCAAAGTTGATGGTAGGAAAGAAACAACCACCAAAGAGCAGTACTGTAGCATGGATGAGATGTAGACTATCGCTCTCACTCTTAAAATCAGCTCTCCTATGCCTGAGAGGAACCAGGTCCCCACCTCCTAAATCAGTATACATACAAAACCTCGATTTTTTTTAGCAGACTATAGTAGGAAATAGGGCAAGTAAAAAGTTGTATTAGGCTTCATTTAAGTTAGATAATATCTAAAAGGGTAGTTGGCCACAGTCATTAGCGAGAGAGGGGACAATGAACTGTGTCTGTGGGAAACAGATCCTGATTGCTTTCACCACAGTTCCACGATTTATGGAATTTTTGGCTTGAAGGCCAAGCGCCGTCACAGTTCCATGAGGATGGAGGTAAAAAAAAAAAAAAAAAAAAAAAAAAAATAGTAGTAGCAGTAGCAACAGTAACTATTGACAGTGGTAGTAATACTAGTAATCACAGTAATTAGCAGAAAAATAACAGCATTTGCGGTACTAACACGAGTACCGTAGTCTCAGTAGTGCCAGTCAAGATGGAGAGAAAGGAAGGTCTACCTGACTGACAGATCACGGGAAATTCCTGGCTGATGATGTCACAGGGAGGGCATGGATCACAGCCACAGTTTCGTCGGCAATTAATTCATACTTTGTTTTTCAAGATATCATGTAACTTTTTATTGGGGGACTAATAGCGATATAAAGAATACCTACTTGGATGCCTTTACAAAGGAGAGACTCCTTCAAGAGAGAAGAATGGAATAAGGAGAGAAACAACCTACTTAACAAGATCAAACATGCTCATGTCGGGGCTAATGCAACTACGAAGAAATATCTTAGCCATTTTTTTTCCCATCTTAGGTGAATTACATAATCAGTGAAATCACCGTGAAACGATGGTCCGAAGATGATATTAACCGAGGACTAACTGCGTAATTTAAGTCCAAAAGCCTATCGCTACTTACGTGAAAATTGTAACTTTGTATATTCATCAGTTACCACATTAAATTGGTGGTCATTATTAAAAATCAGTGTTGAGCCAGGAGTCTTGCACGCCGTTCTACGTCTAATAAAAGACAAAGCAGAGTCAATGGATGAACAAATACAACTATGTGTTGTCATTTGATGAATGTAGTGTTGCACAAGTTTGGTCCTATGACAAAGGTACAGACACATTGTATAAACCCAGGTCACATGTCCAGTGTATTATGATAAGAGGACTAATTTCACCATGGAAACAGTTAATCTATTATAATTTTGATGCTAGAGTAACTAAAGAACTATTATTTGCTTTGGTAGTAAGAGTACAGGCAGATGGTTTTCCTGTTGTTGCCATGGTTAATGATCTTGTTCCTACAAATATGAACTTCTGGAACAACATTGGTGTAGGAACTAACAATTCCTTCTTCAAAAATCCAGCTGCACCCGACAGAGAAATTCATCCGTTTGCCGATGGATCACATCTGGTAAAACTTACAAGAAATAATTTCCTTGATTCGGAATTTGAGCTAGCGGAAGGAGAGTATGCTTACAGTGGTTGTGTCAGAGAACTTATTCAGAGGGGAAAGTGATTTAAAGCTGACACTCCGTTTGACAGAAAAGCAAGTTTGTGTAAGCGGTGTCCAATGCATGAATATAAAGTTAGCTGTTCAGCTATTTTCGGAAACCACATCAAAGGCTTTAGCTTATTTTGGTCTGAGAGGATTTCTTAAAGGCAAGTACTGGGAAAATACAAGTCAGTTTATAAAACCTGTTGACTCGTGGTTTGATCTTTTCAACTATAGAGTTTCTTATGGCAATAAAAAGCAAGAAATGCTTCTGGGATTAATTTAAAGGAATAGAACGTGGTACTGCTAAATCAATGCAAGTCTGTGGTAAAAAAAGAGGCCTTTATCAGTTTCAGAAAGTGCTCATTGTTTGCCGGTCTTTGCCCAGGTTGTATGAAATGATAAAGCAGAAATATAACGTGTCTTACATATTGAATTACAGATTAAACGAGGACGGGATGGAACTTTTTTTTTTCCTTGCATGTCTTCGATAAAAGGGCATTTGTTATGAACATCCATCACCAGTTGTTCTGAAGTACAGAATTAGGACTAATTTGCCTGGAAAGGAAATGGAACTTGTTGGGAGTGACTATAACAGTGAGAGATGTCTACATTATGTAAACATGTCTGAAGGGTCTTCCTCAACTATGGATACCATTACCCAAGCTATAGTATACGACTCCATGGAGCAGTCTCTGCAGGGAAAGCTAACAGTTTCTGCAGTGTTGTTTGCTTCATTGGAGCTTAGGGATTCTGTGCAGGAAAAAGATGAAAACAGATCCAATGGACAGCGAACAGTGTACTGTAGAGAATTTAGCAGAAGTAGGTCTGCGGTATGTGGGTGGGTACATTACCTACAAATTCCCCCAGTATCAATTTCTAGGATCTAGTATACCTTGCAGTGACAATACTTGGATAGGTCTAGTTGACGACACCCAGTGAAACATTTTTGAAAAAAAAAAAATAATAATAATAATAATAATAATAAACAAATAAATAAAAAATAAATAAATAAATAAATAAAAAGGATGGAAAGTCTATTCAAATGTCACAATGTTGAGAATGAGCTAAATCCTAGAAAAGAAATACTTCATGAGCTACCAATAAGTATGGCCATGTATGTGAATTTGCCATTTGAAGTAACTCTTTTCTCTGTTCATTGTCGTACGTTTTTCAGAATGCGTGTTTTAAATAGGGTTATCAGTTTGACAAGAAAAATTCCATCAAAACAGTTACTTTTCAGCTGATATTTATTGCCTGGTGAACTTGGAACGGGCTGAGAAAAGCCTCTGTGAGTGTGACGTCTGTGCGTGTCTCTGGTATTGAGTGTTGGTTTTGGCTGACCGCCGCGCCGCGCCGGTACCCTCCGCGTGACGTCACGGCGCACGGCCACGGTGAGGTCGGTGATACCTGGTAGTCTATATCGGTGCCAGTAAAAGTTGAGGTGACAATAGTTTTGCCACTATTTGTCGTATCAGCAACTAAAGCCTTAAAGCGGTGGCAATACAATAAACATACATGAATATATAAATCAAATGATAGATAATTAAACAAAACAAAACAAAATAAACAAGGAAATTCCTCTTGTCCTTCAACGAAGCTCATCTCCGCGGCGTCGAATGTTGGCATTCCGAGGCATCGGGTGGCGGGCCGGCAAGCGCACGCGACCGGATCGGGAGCTCCGGCCACGCCACCGAAGGGGGGGATCGGATGCTCAGGCGTGTGCGTGTGTGTGAGTGAGATTCAACAAAGTCTTGGTTCACGTGCTTTTACCTTACCGGATGAGAGCTCAGAGCTCACACATGTCCTGATCTCTCTCTATCTCTCTCCGTGTGTGCGTGTACACACACACACACATACACATGACAGAATTGAATAGACACCAAGAGAAATAGTTTAATTTATAAAACAAACAATTGATACAATATGAATAACTAATACATGGTTTACATCCCCTTTACTTTTTCAATGCAATGACCCTTTTAGGTATGCTAGTAATTAGTTCACGAATATCATCTTGAGAGATTTCTTACCATGTTTCCCGCAGTAATCCTAAGAGTTCGGGCTTTGAAGATGGCTTCCTGTTCTTTTTGCGAAGTTGTCGGTCTAATATGCCCCAGAGGTGTTCAATAGGGTTCATATCCGGGGACTGACTTGGCCATGGAAGTTTCCTGATCCCATTATGGCTCAATAAATTTTGTGTTGCTTGAGCAGTGTGACAAGAAGCTCCATCTTACATAAATAGAAAGACATTTTTACTCATTCTACCACTGGAGAATATTGGAACGAGTCCTTCCTTTAATAGAGAAACATATTTGCCTGAATTGATGTTTCCTTGACATTCCACAAGCTCTGATCGACCATCACTCCAAATTGCACCCCACACCATTACTGAAATGCCCCCATGTTTCATTGTTGGCTGCAGTCTTTTGAGGTCAAACTCTTGACTACAGAGTCTCCAGACCCACACTCTTCCACTGTAAGAAAATAATGCGAATCATGACTCGTCGGAGAAAATAACAGTGCTCCAAAAGACCACATGTCTGCCATAGTAACCCAGCTTTTGGAGATACCTGACAGCTGTTCTGGGACTGACATCAGCTTGTGTTGCTATGTCAGAGGCCTTGCAAAGTGGATCATCTTCGACATTTCTTTTGACAAAACGCAAGGTTTTTTCTGAGGGCCCGGGACGACCTGAATGAGGCTTTGTGCCCTTCTTACCCTCTCTGGTGAATTGTACGATCATTCTAGTAACAGTAGAAAGAGGTATTGGCAGATTTTCAGATATTTTGAGTTGACAAAGTCCACCTTCATATTGACCCACAATAAGACCTCGCTGAAATTCAGATAGGTCTACTGCTCCTTTGATTCGTGGCATACTTGATTAATCTTGTATGTAATATGAAACATAAATCTAGGTAAATACAACATGCTGTATTAGGTAAATTTGAATAACATTAAGCATTAAATAAGAGAAGAAATGCACTTTTCTTGGTGTCTATTAAATTGTCATGTCTGCGTATATGTGCAATTTTGTATGAATTTAAGTTTTGGTACATATGTATATTTTTTTGTATTTTCATTTAAGTAACAGCACCCCACAGAGTTCATAATCGGTAATGTGACTTTTCCTAGTTTCTTGTTTCTGTATACATGTTACCTTTACGGATTTTCCTGTATATTCTGAAGATGTCTTCATAGATGAAAACGTTTGTTATACCATTCTTTTGATTTCCCCTTTGTTTCTGCAATATATATATATATATATATATATATATACAGTATATATATATATATATATATATATATATATATATATATATATATACATACATATTGAGGTGTGAAGACAGAATGAGTGGTAGGGTGGTGAGTTTAAACGCCAAGAATCCGTTGAAGTTTTATTATTTCTGACGTTTCGTACAACTAGGGCTTCTTCGAAGTCCTAGTTGGACGAAACATCAGAAACAATAAAACTTCAACGGATTCTTGGCGTTTAAAATCACCACCCTACCATTCATACACACACACACACACACATATATATATATATAATATATATATATATATATATATATATATATATAGTTTATATATATATAGTGTGTGTGTGTGTGTGTATGTGTGTGTGTATGTGTGTGTGTGTATGGTGTGTGTGTGTGTGTGTGTGTGTGTGTGTGTGTGTGTGTGTGTGTGTGTGTGTGTGTGTGTGTGTGTGTGTGTGTTTGTGCTCACGCGCTCGAGATATCGGCTGCAAACCAAGTAACACAATGGCTTTTCCTTCGGGACAACATCCCCTCGCTCCTCACACGTGACCTCCTCACGGTCTACACGTGAGACCAACTTACGGATGAGGTCGTGTATTCTTAAGAACGACACATTTCGGTTCTACCATCCAGAGATGGTTGATCAAGACTGTCTTTTTAACCAGATCACCTGACTGAGAGTGAACACCTGAGCACCAAATCAAGATTGAGTCTCTAACCGTGAGACCGTCTCAGGACTAGGTCTCTGCACCCGTCAGACTTTGACTCGAATCACAAGATTAATTCCAAATTACCTCTAGTTTATCCTCCGTTTATCCAACCAAACTTAAGAAAGGAAGAGGGGAGAAGAGGAAGATAGATACAGATGGATCGACAGAAAGCGAGAGAACATAAGAATGGAAACTGGAAGAGACCGTAAGGCCTTCACTAGGCAGTGCAAAGTCCCTTACCACCTTTCGTCTCGATCCATAAAGTGATCTCATTTTCTCTTAAACCAATTGTTTCAGCCCTCACTACATGGTTACTAAGTCTATTCTACCCGTTAAACACCGTTGGTAAACCAGTTCTTTCCTATTTCATTCTTTAACCTACAATTGCCCGATTTAAATCCATTACTACGAGTCCTGCCCTACTGTCTCAATATGATGACCTTGCTTGCATCACACTGATTAAAGTCCTTGAAAGAGAGGGAGGGAGAGACAGACAGACAGACAGACACACACACAGACACACACACAGACACACAGAGAGAGAGAGAGAGAGAGAGAGAGAGAGAGAGAGAGAGAGAGAGAGAGAGAGAGAGAGCGAGAGAGAGACAGAGAGAGAGAGAGAGAGAGAGAGAGAGAGAGAGAGAGAGTGTGTGTGTGTGTGTGTGTGTGTGTGTGTGTGTGTGTGTGTGTGTGTGTGTGTGTATGCGTGTGTGTGTGTTCTCCATGGCTCCTGAACCCCACTGTACACGCAATAGGGCCTCAGGCCAGACACCGCGCCAGTATTTGCTCACGTCTGCCCGATATATACTCTTGACAAACATCCCCGTACTCATAAATTACATCATTCCTCCTATCCCCTTTCTTCTCTTCCTCCCCCATCTACTCATCTTCCCTTTTCTCCTCTTCCTTTTCCTAAGATCCTCTTCCTTCTTCTCCGCCTTCTACTACTCGTTCTCCTCCTCCTCCTCCTTTTACTCTACCTTCCACGACTCCTCTTCCTCCTCCTTTTACTCTACCTTCCACGACTCCTCTTCCTCCTCCTACTACTCCTTTTCCTTCTTCTTTTTCTTCTTCTCCTCTTCCTTTTCCTCCACCTACTATTAATCCTTCCTTTTCCTCCTCTTCCTCCACCTTCTACTACTCCTCTTCCTTTCTCCTTAGCCCGTTTCTCCTCCTTCCCATCTTCTTCTGAGCCCACCCACTCTTCCATCTCTGTTTTAAGTTGCTGGTCAGCAGATGATACCCGTCCTTTGGCCACCGGACACCCCCCCCCCCTTTTGCGCCCCTCGTCTCCCCCAACCTGCTGTAACACGTTCCTTCAGCAATCTTTCCTTTTTCAAATCAAAATGAAGATGAACTCCCTACAAGGGGCGCTGGACCGTTCACCTGGAACCAAGGTCACCCATCACCTTTGCCCTAAGTATTTAAGACTTCAAAGTACAAGTACAACTCCCTAATGACTACTGGATTCGAACATTCCTTTATCCCTAACACCTCTTCCCCCGGGTTTCCGTCCCCGCTCTCTCTCTTCGCATCCCCTCCCCCGCTCCCCCTTTCCAGTGGGCAGCATCCCCCCCCCCATCCCTTTGGCTAAACCCAGCACCGCCCATCTTACGTCCCCAATCGAAAACTTATAAGGTGCGCAGAACACACCCAGCTTACTCGTCAGCTGCGCAGATCGCCAGCGAAGCTCACAGGGTCGGGTCTGCTGGATAGAAGTGTGGGAGGCTGGGGAGAAACCACTGAGACGGGGAAGGATGATGGAGTAAGCGGGAGAGAAAGGGAGGAATAGAGTTAAGGAAGAGAGGAATTGGGACGACGAAAAGAGGAAAGGGAAATGGCAAGCGAGAGAGGGAAGGAAGGTGAAAAGAAGGAGGGAGAGCGTGACGAAGGAAAAAAATTAAACAGAAACAGAGATAAAAGGAGTAAAAAGGAGAACAGATAAAAGAATGATGAGAGATATATAGAGAGGGAATGAGAAAATAATCTATTATATATGTATATATTTATATATATATATATACATACATACATATACATATATGCAAAATAGATCACTTGGAAAAGAAACTAACGAAGCGGAGCGCTTTCGTATATTACATCTCCAGTGCAAAAAGTACACAATTAAACAGAAATACATAGTTTATATATACTTGAAGAAGGAACAAGGACAGTTTACATAAGAGAGGACATTTACCCCCTGGAAAGCGGAAGGTCAGGTCGCAAGGGTCAATGCGTCCCACTAATGAGGGAGGGACGACATCAGGTCACAGTCGCAGAGTTACATTTTACCTTATTCTTTTGCTTGATAGCGTAATGGGTTTAGTCACTGACACTTTGTCACGTTCGAGCTGAGTTCGAGTTCTCGGCTCGACCACGTTTCAATTTCCAATATATGCCTCCTTCGAGCTTCTTAGTCTCGACTGCGATGGCATGGAATTAAAAGAGAATTGTGGTTGAAAAGATGTTAATCTGTTCACTGAGAACGATTCACTGTATGTATACACACACACACACACACACACACATATATATACATATATATATATATATATATATATATATATAATATATTAGCCAAATTACCCGCGCGCTGCTGCGAGTTCATGAATAATTCCTAACCTAACCATACCACACCGAACTTAAATCATTAACCCTAACCAAAATTATTTTAATGAAATATAGCTTTAAACACTCCCCCTCCCAGGTGTGCGCCCCTCTACCCGAAGGTTGGGAACCCCTAGTTTGAAAATACATGCATACACAAACACAAATATCATGTACACATTCTTTTCCGTGCGTGCGTGCGTGTGTGCGCGTGTTTGTGTGGATTGACAATAAATGTCTACAGCTGAAAGAAATGTATCTCGTTTATCTTCAGAATATATATGGTTATAGGGGTTTATTTACAAAAACCTAGTAGTTTGCGAATAATCAATTTCCGCCCGCACTAAAATTAAATGAAAATAACCAATATTTCAACATTTGGTGAAATTATACTATCATTTTACATTTACATGCTTTTTTCTTACAAAAGCTCTCATGGTTTATGGCAACATTAATTTCACAAATATAAATAATATTTATGAACACATACAATGGTTTGTTTAATCATATTAATTCTTATGTCAAAAATAATACGCGACTTAAGGGGAGACTACAGTAGTGGCGTGTTCCCTCACCATAAACCACCTAACTTAAACCTTAACCCTGACCAAAATAATTCTTTTGGGGGGGAAATGAAATATAGTTATCCAAATACCTGGAGTGATAAGGTATCAGAAAATATATGGTTATGGGGGTCTATCTTTAAAAACCCAGGAGGAGTTCGTGTACAAACAGACAGAGGCTACTACATTTATATATATATATATATATATATATATATATATATATATATATATATATAGAGAGAGAGAGAGAGAGAGAGAGAGAGAGAAAGAACAAAGGAATGTAAGGATATTTATTTGATTCCAATACAAATGATAACAAATATTTTCGTATTCCGTTTCTGGTTTGATGATGCGTGCGTATGCGTGTATGATTCACCATTGTCTTGGATCACGAGTTGGACGAGTTCTTAGAGCTCGTATATGGCCCGATTTTCGGGTAATGCTGTGACCCTACACACACACACACAACTCCTTGCCCACCAGCGTTGGAGTGCCGGCTCACAGTGTTGCGATGTTGAAACGTTCAGCCCTAGGCGGGACTCGAACTCGGATGACTAATTTATCGGTCGAGCGCGGTACCATCATACCGTGTGTGGGTGATTCACCATGGTCTTGGATCGCGTGTTGGACTCGTGATTGGCAGCTATTACCCTCCCGGAAGAGAGCTCAGAGCTCGTATATGACCGATCTATGGGTACTGCTGTGACCTTACACGCATACACACCCCCAACTCCCCACCCACGAGATTTGGAGTATTGACTCGAAGCGCAGCGATACTGAAATTATTTCATCCCTGGGTAGGATTCGAACACGGACCGCCGTAGTGACGGTCAGGGACTCTATCAACCGCGCCACCGAGTCGTGTGTGTGTGTGTGTGTGTGTGTGTGTGTGTGTGTGTGTGTGTGTGTATTTACCTAGTTGTATTTTACGGGAAGGGGAGCTATGCTCGTGGTGTCCTGTCTCCATATCTCGTTTTATCTAGACTGTTTTTAAATTCGTGTATCATTTTTGCACACACCACATTTTCATCTAACTTGTTCCAAATGTCTATTATCCTGTGGGGAAAGCTGTTCTTTTTCAGGTCTCTTCTATAATTGTCTTTTTTTATTTTCTTTCCGTGTCCTCTTGTATCGCTACCATCCCATTTTATTTGTGTGTGTGTGTGTGTGTGTGTGTGTGTGTGTGTGTGTGTGTGTGTGTGTGTGAGAGAGAGAGAGAGAGAGAGAGAGAGAGAGAGAGAGAGAGAGAGAGAGAGAGAATGTAAGTGTTTGTAAGTAAAAGGGAAGCCATGCTAAAAATGGGAGAGAACTAGGACGACGGCAACGACGCCCGATAGGCGGCCGGAGAGCATCATCACATCACGCCATTGTATAATGACCTTGAGAGCAGCAGCAGCAGCCTAAGAACTGGAAGGAGGGACGGGGCGAGCAGGCGGGCGTTGTCCGGATGGCAATGGTGGGTACAACGGGGTGAGGAGCCTACGGCAGGAGGCGCTGAGTAGCTTAGGCCTTGGCAGTCATCTTTGCCCATTTACGCTCTTTGGGGACTGTTAGGTGGGGAGGTGGCAGGCAATAAATAGTCACTATTGCGAACAGGAGAGGCGTACGTGATTCGAACACACAACTAAGCGATTGCAAGACCAGTAAGCTTCCCGTTACACCAAGAGGGAAACTGGAAGGAATTTAAGGAGGAGGGGAAACAAACAAGGATGGAAAGGAGGGAGGAGAATGGAAGAGAGGGAGAGTAAGAAGATGGGGATGGAGAACGAGAACAAATATGAACGACTGCCGAAGAATGATGGTGATGACGATGTTGATGATAATGTTCATCATGATGATGACAATGAGTATGGAAATGTTGAAGATGATGATAATGATGATGATGATGACGACAACCAGGAAGAGGAGGAGAATTAGGAAGAGGAGGAGGATCTGGGTTCGAAAGGACAAATACTCGTACATACACCAAGAAGAAGCAGTGACGTGGTAGATAAGGCCCAAGAGTTAAAAGAGAACGAAAAAGGAAGGGCAGGCTGCAGAGTTGTGCAGAAGGGAGAGATGGAGGAGGGGGGAAGGAAAGGAGGGAGGAAAGGAGTTTAGAAGGAAGGGGGAGGAGGGAGAAGGGAGGAGTGGAAAGGAGGAGAGGAGGGAGGAGAGGGAGGGAGGGAGGGAGAAAATGGGGGAGGGAAGAAATGAGTATATGAATGTGGGAGGAAGCGAGAGGGAGGGAAGGAGGGAATGTAAGAAGGAAGGAGGGAAAGGGAAGACGGGAGGAAGGGGTGAGAAACAAGAAGAGATGGCAAACTGAGATAAGGGGAAAGGAAAAGGAAAGGAAAGGGAAAAAAACTGTACAGAAAGGGAAAAAACTGTACAGAAAGGAAAAAAAACTGTACAGAAAGGGAAAAAAAGTATAGCAAGGAAAAAAATGTACAGAAAGGAAAAAAAACTGTACAGAAAGAAAAAAGAAAGAAAAAAAAAGGAAACTGTACAGAAAGGAAAAAAACTGTACAGAAAGGGAGAAAAAAAAAAGGAGTAAAGGGAGCAGCAGAAGGAGAGATGGAATGTCACCAGGAAAATGAACAAAAAGATACAAGTAAGAAGAAGACAATTCGTAATGGTGGGAACGAAAGACTACACCACAGAGGGGAAAGGGCAGAAGCAATGGAGCGGAAGTGGGAGGCAGAGGACGGGAATCAAAGTGGAAGGGTGCAAGAAAAAGAGAGCAGGTAGTGAGTGTGGAGGCATCCCCCCCCTCTCTCTCTCTCCCTCTCTCCCTCCCTCCCTCTCTCTCTCTCTCTCTCCCTCCCTCTCTCTCTCTCTCTCTCTCTCTCTCTCTCTCTCTCTCTCTCTCTCTACTCAAACATACATAGAAGAAGGTGAGGAGCCTACGCCAAGAGTCGCTGAGTAGATGCGGCCATAGCCGTCACCTTTGACCTGTGCGATTGGACTGTTGGAGCAAGTAACTAACAGTCACTACTGGGAATCGGAAAGGAGTGCGGGATTCTGACTCGATATCTGTACATGTTCTCAAGACACGTGTTTTTAGTCACTTCATCTTTTAAGTGCACGCCTCACCCCTACTCTTGTCACTGTTCTTTTTCGTTCTTACAACTATCGCAACCTGGTCATCCTGGTTTGTAGGTTTCTCTCAACTTCAACAGCCTCCTGGTTCTCGTGGAAGGAGGGGTAAAAGGAGAGGTGGAGGAGGAAGAGGAGTAGTGGGAGAAGAATTTAATCCTTTTTGACACAACAGCGCTTCTATCGTTGAGACCACTATGGCACCGCCACCGAAAAGGTGGTGTCGCAGAGGTGATAAAGGGGGATACTTGAAGGGGAGCGGCACCGCGACACCAGAATGGATAGTGTAAAACTGACGAGTCGTTTTTTTTTTGTGGACATTACCACCCATCACAAAAGAATACTAACCGACTAGGTCAAAGAGGATATAATTCAGAGTCTAAAACATCGACTGTATGGAACAAGATGCAGTCTATATGCCATGCGGGGAGTATGAGTGAAGAGTGAGGAGGAAAAAACAAATGGGTCGTCACAAGACACACACACACACGTATGTACGTATGTATATATATATATATATATATATATATATATATATACACAGTGTTCGTCAAGGCAATATGCCGGGTGAGCGCACCGGCATAATGCCTTCATGAAAAACAAAGG
>NC_134819.1:11518645-11521145 GCF_046742065.1 Oratosquilla oratoria
AGTATCCCAAGTTACACTATGAGGACTTATTAGGGTTCTAAGACATATAATTATCTTTTTGTTTAACCTTTCTACTACTCCATTACTTTGGGGATGGTTAACGAGTATATTGACTTTCTTGATGTGGAACACATTACATAGATTTTCCAAGATTTTGTTATTAAATTCAGTCCCATTATCTGAAACTAGGATGTTAGGTGTAGTAAAATTACAGATTATCTGATCATAGATTACGGAAGCAATAGTTTCAGCTTTCTTATTGATTATGGGTTGTAATATACAAAATCTTGAAAAATAATCAATAGCAACAAATAGGTATTTAAAGCCGTTCTCGGTTAGTGGTAATTCCAAAGTATCCATGTGAACTCTTTCCCAAGGTTTCTGTGGAATGGGATAGGTGAGTATAGGAGCAGGTTTTGGTGTATTTCCCTTCACCTTTACACATTTTACACATTTTTCTATATAATCATATATAGTTTTCTTCATACCTAACCAAAAGTACTTAAGTTGTGCCTGTCTATAAGTTTTATCCTTTCCAGGATGTGAACTACAATCACTATCATGAAGTAACTTCAATATCTCATTTACCAGAGTTTGTGGTATAACCAACTGATTTACTTGACCTCTAGAAATATCTTTCCCATTTACAAATGTTTTCCTATACAAAATTCCATTAATCAAATGAAATTCCTCTATCTTATACCCCTTTGGTAGCTTTGGAGGATCTCCTCTTGGGTTCATCAAATGCTTGATTATTGAATCACATGTCTCATCATCTCCCTGTTCTCTTATTAGCATTTCTTCATCTAAAGTTACTAATTCTTCTATACTACAAACAAAATTAATCAACCCTGTCCCAGTCATTGGTTGACTAATGTTTCTAGAAAGTGGATCTGCTACATTCCTTCTACCCGGAATATAATTAAATTGAACATCATAGCACTGAAGTATCGCAAACCATCTAGCAAGTCTGCCTCTAAGATTCTTATGCTTAAATAAGTTCTGAATAGCTGTGTGATCAGTCCAAACTCTGATGGGATACCCTAGTATCATATCCCTAAAACTTTCTAAAGAATAAATTACTGCTAAAGTTTCTCTTTCAGTTATAGAATAGTTCCTCTCTGCACTATTACAAAGTCTGGATGTGTAAGCTATGGGTTTTAAAGTTCCATTTCTCTCTTGCATTAGTATGCCTCCTAACCCTATGTCAGACGCATCAGTACAAAGAATAAATTCTTTTTCATAGTCGGGGAAAATTAAAATAGGTGAACTTGTGAGTTTATCTTTCAACTTGTCAAAAGCTTGCTGTTGCGCAGGTCCCCATATGAACTTTGAGTCCTTTCTCAACAAAGAACTTAGTGGATTAGCAATGTCAGCATAACTTTGAATGAATTTTCTATAATATCCTGTTAATCCCAAAAAGCTCCTAACCTTGTCTACATTGATCGGAACTGGAAAATTCTTGACAGCGTCCACCTTTGAATTTACTGTACTCAGTCCGTGTCTGTCTATCTTATGTCCTAAGTAAATGACACTGTCTTGCAAGAACTTACATTTTTCAAGTTTTACTTTTAACCCAGCTTCTCCTAGTCTTGAGAATATCAAATCTAATTTCTTAAAGTGCTCCACTGCAGTCTGAGAAACTATTAAAATGTCATCTAGAAATACACTGGCAGTGTTTCCTAACAATCCATCTAGAATAGTATTCATTAATCTCATGTAAGTTAATGGACTATTACATAACCCAAATGGCATTCTCTTGAACTCATAATGTCCTGTTGTAGTAGAAAATGCTGTGAACTCTCTTGAATCTTCATGCAATTCTATTTGCCAAAAAGCTGATTTGATATCTATAGTACTAAAATATCTATTCTCAGTTCCCAAACTTCTCAAAATGTCACCGATAATGGGTAATGGTAACCTGTCACGAATGGTGTGCTTATTCAGTTCCCTGTAATCAATAACTGGTCGCATAGTCCCATCAGACTTTGGTACTAAGATCAACGGAAAATTCCACTCACTCTTACTATGTTCAATAATATCCTGTGATAACATTTCAGTGATGAGTTTATCTACTACAGCTAATCTAGAGTGAGGAACTCTGTAGGCTGGTATGTAGATAGGTTTGTGTTCCTGGTTTTAACTTAATGTGATGTTTTAAAACAGTTGTTTTGCCTAAGGCGTCCCCCGGCAAAGCAATTGCTTTTTTATGTTTCATAAGCAAAGCAAATAAAGCTTCATCCAACTCAGGGCAATTAGTTGATTGTAATAATTCTTTATATCTATTTCTTGAGTCTATGCCTTCTTGTACTGAGCAAATTGATGAAGTTGGTAATTCTATCTCCTCACTATTCTCATTTAAAATCTTAATAGGTTTAGTACACACCTGAATACATCCTATTTGTGTACCTTTCTTAAAACTATCTCTTTATTCATAGTATTAATTACTAATACTTCTACTCTGTTCTTACTTTTTGTCTTATAAATCCCTGAGTCCCAC